>NW_007253420.1:93821-238806 GCF_000164805.1 Carlito syrichta
AGCCACCGAGCCCGGCTGGGTTTACCCATTTTAAAAGAAAATTTAGACCTGGGCACAGTGACTCACACCTGTAATCCCAGAACTTTGGGAAGCTGAAGTGGAGGATTGCTTGAGCCCACAAGTTTGAGACCAGGCTGGGCAACAAAGTGAGATGTCATCTCTACCACAAAAAATAAAAAAAAATTAGCTGGGTGTGGTGGCATGCACCTGTGGTCCCTACCACCTGTGGTGGCATGCAGCTGTGCTGAGGCAGAAGGACCACCTGAGCCCAGAAGGTTGAAGCTGTGGTGAGCTATGATCATGCCACTGTACTTCAGACTGGGCAATAGAGTGAAACTCTGGCTCAAAAACATTATTTAACTTTTCATTTCTTGACTACTTTGTAAGTTTTCTCAATGATATTATAACCAATTGACTTAAAGTGGGATTCTTTGTATTCTACGTTTTATAGAATATGAAATACAATAAAAATGTGGGCTGCATTAGTAAATATCCTGATTAGTAGATAAATCTCACCAATTCTTTTTTAAGAATGGATGTAATCATTGGGCATCTGGATATTTTTCATGGTGAAGGTATGTGAAGCATGATTCCAAGAAGGATAGAAGGCATTCTGATGACATGAGTAATCTCTGCGTACACTATAGCATATATCAATTTAACAACAAAGACATCAAGGATAGCTATGCATACTCAGAACTGTGCCAGGCACTGCAGATATGTTGTGGAGACGTGATTTATACCAAGTTAGCATTCTATTTGGAGAAATAAGAATTCGATATGGACATTTAAATGGCGACATAAAACAATATGTCAAGAGAAGTTGCAAGGTAGTAAGAGCGAGAGTGGGTTTTGATTTCAGCAGAGGTAAGATCACTGTGTGAGAGTGGTCAGAGATGTCGCCGCAAAACAGTAGAAGCTCCTGCAGAGTCTTGAATGATGGGGAAGATCCCAGTAAACAAAAGACAGGAACAGGCATCTTGGATGGCAATGATGGCAGGAATGAATTTTACAGTCCAGGAGGCACAAGACATGGCCAGGTCCTGATCATACCACTGTTAGGAATGAGACTTAACTTTGACATGGCATTTGGGTCCAGATGGTGGATGACCTTAACTAAAAGCCTGGAGTTTATCGTCAGAATAACACGAGCTACTGGACACATCAGTAATCTCTCTGTACTTCATTTCACTCTAAAGTGAGGATAACAATAGTTCCTATTGCATAGGGTTGTGAGAAATAAGTTAGTACATGTAATGTCTTTAAAACAATGCTTGTCACATGAGCACTCAACCGATGTTAGTGATTATTATTTTAAATTATTATTAGTACTGTTATTATTACTAAGTAGGAGGGAGCATTATGAAGATGCTGAAACCAATCCCTTCAGTGGTGTATAGGGAAGGGTTCTTGGGTAAGCATTACTAAACTTCATCTTCAAATCACTAAATCCTTCTTTGTGAATTTTAGGTAAAATGGAAGATCCCCTTCCATTACCCATCATCAGCCACTCTTGCCCTGAGTTATAACTTGGTTCAGTAAATTTTACTCTCTTCTAAATAGCACTAATGGCATCAACCCATTCTTTTCTTTTCTTTCTTTTTTTTTTTTTTTTGATTCAGGATCTCACTCTGTTGCCCAGACTGGAGTGTAGTGGCACAATCATGGTTCACCACAGCTTCCACCTCCTGGGCTCAGGTGATTCTTCCAACTCAGCCTCCTGAATAGCTGGGACTACAGGCTCACATCACCATACCTGGCTACAAGGCCTTGCTATGTGGCCCAGGCTGGTCTTGAACCCCTGGACTCAAGCGAGTCTCCTGCTTCTGCCTCCCAAAGTGCTGGGATGACAAGTGTGAGCCCCCCACCCAACCATCAACTCAACTCTTTTATTCTATTTTATATCTTTCCACATCCCACCCCTCCATTATATTCTCTATTTCAATGCAAAAAAACCTATGTGAGAGGGAAACCCTAAAAATCATGGATTTACAACATGCTCCCTCTCCCTTCAGTCCGTGCGCCCTGGACTTTGTGAAGTGAGAGGCGCCAAGTTTGGTCCTGGCATGCTGAGATCAAGGCACATCCATTCTTCTTGTCTCCATGTGCTCCCTCACAAATGCCAGGCGACAAATGGAGAAGAGGAGAGGGGAATTGAGAGAACGAGGAACAGAACAAGAGGTTGGGGAGAGAAGCAGGGGCCACGAAGACAGGAGCAGGCATGTCCAGGATGGACCAGGCTCTGAGCTGTTGCCTTCTGTGGAACTTCCTGTGTGGGTCCTGGAACAAACACACAGGGACGAGGGCCACTGATGCCCTGGCATCAATGATGCTGTGATTAAAGGTCACCCATTATGGTCTTTCCAAGACCTAAAATGAGCTTATGGTAAAGGCTCAGAAGAGTCATTGAGCCAACTCGTGGCACAGAAGATGGTTTTTCCTAGCAGCACCAGTGTTTTAAAAAAATATATTATTGCAAAAAGATGACTGAAAAACAAAAAAGCGAAGTAGATGACCGCAGTCAATTTTCATACCTTCCTTCAGGCAAGGAAGTCACTCCTTGGTGACTGGTTACAAACAATGGCCTTTGAGCCTTTAGGGAAGATTCTATAAAGGTTTAGATATTACCTAGTAAGTATTTGCTAACTTTTTTGAATTATATATTTATTCTGGAGGCTTTTCCTATTTTAGGGAAAATGTATTATTAATTTTGTAAACATTACTTTATCCCTAAGGGGCTTCTATTTTAGTTTTATTGTGATGCTGCTTATTAGATTTAAAAGTCACATTATAAGAGGAAACAATAACCCTGAACCGCAAAATTACAGCAATAAGAACAACAACAACATTATAAATTAGTTGCAAACCGTAGTTGAAGTGTTATTGGGTGTTCACTTTTAGGTCCACTGCACAAAATAAATAATGACTTACCAAAAAAGGAGTTAGTTTTGTTAAATTGGAATTGATTTAATGAAAGAAGGGAACATGAAGGGATCTCAAGGTGATTCATGTGTTTCTGGGCAGGAGATCTAAAGGGGTAATCCGTCTCCCCGGTCTTCCTCAGTGAGTTACAGAGGTGAAGTCCTGCCTGGCACTGGTATCTTCTCCAGCTCAATGGCGCTTTCTGTAACTGAATTGACTCAGTGTCAGTGATCTGAAACACTCCTCAGTTTCCACAAACTCACAGAATTCAGAGACCCCCCAGCTTACGCAAAACACTATCAGTTATTTTAGATAAAGAATAAAACAATTTAAAACCACAGTTTGCTCTATGAGTGACAGTGTGGTGGAACAGAATATGGGAACTTGGGGTGGAGGTCACACAATCAAAGTTCAGCTGTGTTTTCCCAGGCAAGTTGTTTAACCTTTCTGAGATCTTCTATTCATCTGTAACATAACTATTTCCAAAGGGTATGGTGAGGATTAATGAAAGAATATATCTAAAATGCCGTCCACAGCGATTGGTAGATAGTAGGTAACACAATCAGTGGTGTGCTACAGCTGTCCCGTAAGAGCTCTCAAGAACTGATGGATAAGTTAGAAATTTTGAGAGTCAGTTGTTAAACACAGATGATGAACAATTAAAAATGATATATGTTTATAATTAAGTTGCACTAAAACAAATCCAGAATTTTATTGCATTTTGCTATTATCTGTACTCTGAGGTTATTTCCATCTACTGTGCATATATGATAGAAAGACCGTGTAATGGGGTCTTGTTGCACATTTTTTCCCAATGCTGCACTCAGTGATTACACAGTGGTAACTTGAAACCATGATGGGTATTTGCACCACAAATATTGGCAAATGCTACTAATCAGAGCCCCGCCATTCATAGGAGGGCTGGTTGTGAAACATTTGCCAACACGCCTCTGGTGACAAAAACCATCAGCTTCCTTCCCTTTGATGAACGTAAAATGTCTGTCAGAGTCCATGGCATACATGTGCCCGTGAGATACAAGTCCCCTTTGCTCTTCAGTGGATTAATTAGTTAACCTCTTAGAAGTGAATAAAACTTTAGACATAATAGTGTCCATTTCCCTTAGTGGCCCAGAGAGAAAAGTGGGCTGCCTAAGGTCATTTGGCTAATTGAGGCAACCCCCAGGACTTGAAGACCATTGTCCAAGCTTGATTCTTTCCAAGGCTGTGCTCCTTCCTTTCTTCAAAGTCAGAGTGCTCAATTGTACTTGAGACTAATCGGGACATTATGAGGCAGAACCCCCAAAACCCTGGAATTACATTTTGGAGGGTGGGCCTCCATGTAGCCCAGGCTTCCCTCACAAGTTAAGTGTCTTAGGAACCCATCAGTGTCCATGGACCAGTTAGCATTGTTGTGAGAGGCTGCATTTGGCTTCAGTGAATTTCTTTTGGAGATTCTTTCAACGTGTTTGCCCATTTCATTATGGGTGATTTACAAGCGCACCTGTCCACACCACACTGAGTGTTCAGCGGTTTTTGACCCAAACTGGCATGACCCCCCTGCCCCACCCTCCCTATTCACCTGATCTTGCCCCAGAAATTTTATTTTTTTTCCTCAGATGAAAAAAGTCCTCAAAGGGAAACTATGTGGAAGAGATGAAACAAAAAACGGCAGAAGCACTGAAAGGCATCAATATGGATAATTCAGTAACTGTTTTGAGCAGTGGAAAAAGCATCTCAATAGATATATTGTATCCATTGGGGAGTACCTTGCAGAGGACAGAAGTTTAAATATGTAAGAATCAACACACAACTTTTTATAAATAATTTCCGTTTTGGGGGTGTCACCTTCCATAGTCAGGAGAGACTCAGCAGCTCCAGCCTAACATTTGGAATTCAGCCTAAGTCCACTTGATGCATGTCCTGCTCTGCTCTGCACTCCAGCTCTACTCACCCATCTTGGGCTTTATCCCAGCATCTCTGTCTCTTCCTCAGATGCCTGGCAGCCATGCCACAGGGCTCTCTCCTGTATCTCTTGCTGGACTCACTATCTTGGGACCCTAAGCCTTGTCCTTGTCAGGCTAGCCCTCCTCTGTAGGGCCCCTTGTTACCAGTTGCAACTTGGCATTTGTGGGTCTCAGGATGGCCCTTGTGAGTGGATTCACTGCTGCTAGTGTCTCGTATCACTGGTGTTAAACTCTCGGCCTCCCTGATTTTGCCAAGGGCATGCCAGTACCTCTGGTCACAGATTGCCACATCCAAGCTGCTAGCTCCCGCGTTTGACCTGATGAACTATGCTTCCTCCTTCCATTCCCCATCCCTGTGAGCAAGTCTGACTCTGGGTCATGCATCCTCTTAGTCTTCTTTGTTCCTTTGTGGTTGGTTCAGCCAAGAAAGTCCCTGTCACAAAATGTGAAAAAAGGGGGAACCCTTTTTTCACAGGGGAAATACTTCCACCAGCTATTAAAACAAATGCTAAAGCCTCTACAACTAGAACAGTGTGATGCTTGCTCCTTGGAGATATGGTTCATTCCAGAACCGGGGTAGGGAGAATACAGGGCAGACCTGTAACATCTTGTCTTATTTATGGGAAAGCACTAGAGGCTTTTCTATTAATATCAGTGTTCTTCTACTGCCTCAGTCCATTGAGCCTGCTGTAACAGAATCTTCTATGGGGTGGCTTGTGAACAACGCTCTTGTTCTCACAGTTTTGGAGGCCATGAATTTCAAGGTCAAGGTTCAGGCACTGAGTGGTGCGGCCCACTGCCTGGTTCACAGAGGGAGCTCTCTTGCTATGCCCCACATGGCAGATGGGACGAGGGAGCTCTCTGATCTGTTTCATAAAGGCACTGATCCCATCCATGGGGGTTTTGCCCTTGTGAATCAATCATATCCCAAAGGCCCCCTTGTCACATAGTTGCATTGGGGACAAGATTCCAGTGTGCGAGTTTCAAGGGAATGTGAACATTGAGTCTACGGCATGGACCAACCTTTTGCAGACCATGGGGTACACATGCAGCCTAAATTATTCCAGAACAGGCATCAGCATGCTAGGACCCATGGACCAATTCAACTCCAGCTGCCTGCTCTATTTTTCGTGAAGTTCAATTGGGATGCGGCCACAATTGGGATACTGTCCCTTACTGTCTATGGCTGCTTTTGGGCAACGTTGAGTCATCTCAATGGAGACTATATGGACACAAAGCCTAAAATATCTACTATCTGATACATTACAGAAGAAAACATGTCGACACTGGCTCCAGAGCCCTGAAAAGGAAGGGGAACTCTCTAGTGTCTTTTATGAAACAAATATAGCACTGACATAGAAGCAAGACAAACACAGCACAGAAAGAGAAAACCACAGATCAGCATCACTCAAGAATATCGGTATAAAAATACTACATAGATAGTAGCAAATAAAATGTTCCCCTGCAACCTCATTAACCTTTGAGTAGGAATTTAGTAATTTGATTCAATGCCACATACATCTGTGTGGTCATTGGTGGTGGTGGCTTTGATTTCTTTTTTCACCGGCAGCCTGAGAGTTTTATTTCATTAATTCATTTCTCTCATTATCAACATCCAATCTAGCAAGTCCTATAGATTTTGTGCTTCCTTTAAAAAATGCTACTTATTTTTCAAATTATATTTTAGAGTAGTGGAGTATAAGTGAGGATTTACTATATAAGTAGGCTGCACGCAGGTGAAGTTTGGGCTTCCAACCGGTCCTCCCTTCCCCTGGTAGTGCACCAGGCACCCTTTGTGTTGCTGCATCCCTTCCCTAGCAATCTCCTGCATCTGCCTATCCCACCCTGGTACTCATGTGACCTGTGATCAGGGCCTGCTTATGAGTGAGAACATGTGGTATTCATTCTTTGTTTCTGTGAGAGTTCACTTAATATGATGGTCTCCAGCTGCATCCAAGTTGCTGTGAAGGCCATGATTTTGTTCCTCATTATGGCTGCAGTTTTGATTTTTTGAGGCCACTGTGTAGTACTGGGGATACAAACAGAAACAAGTCATAATTGATGCCCTTAGTATGTTTACGGTCAACGGAGAAAATAGGCAGTGAAAATAATTCACTCAAAAATGGTGGTGTTTATCAGAGTATACATTAGGGTTTTGGAAGCAGTGACCAGGCAGGCAAGGCAGCTCCTGGGTGACAGGCACCAACTTTTGCCCATGTGGAGACTGGCACACATCCCTTATTAGCAGGGGCCTTGTACAGGGCCACAGTTCTTATGTCTAGAAGCCAACTTCTCTCAACTCCTTGGGGGTAGCCATCTTGTACACTGTTGTATTCCATGCACTGGGCATCGGGTCTGGCAAACTGCTCTTTGATGACAGGTCCCTGTGCCATGCACATCATGTTCATGTCCTTGCACCAAGCCCTGGGCCTGGCACTCAGTAGTAACTGAAGTGATTCTAATCTAAGCCTTGAAGAGTCAGTAGAGGATACCTGGGTAGATGCAGGGCAACAGGGGCTTACTGAGAAGGGAACAGCCTTTACCTGGCATGGACATGGCCACTGAGTCTTACATACTCCTTTTATTCTTTTTTTCTTCCATCTTTTTTATTTTATTTATTTATTTTTATTTTAATGATGTGGGGGTACAATTCATCTTTTATTCTCACCCCCCTCCTTTGCCCATCTGTTTTAGCCATTCCTGGAAAATGGATCATGGAGATTCATGGCTGGCTGCCTCTGAAGGGCCTCTGCTACCTTCGGGGACCTCTTGTCCGGGCCTCTTACAAATTTGCAGAATGTACATCTTGTCGTAGGCAGTGAGACAAGGTTCAAGCAGCTTTCTTGCCAGGCCCAAGAAGCAGTGAAACAAGAAACAAGTCACTTTAACTTACTTTCACGTTTTCCCCCCATTCTACCCGGAGAGAGATTTTTGTTATTTCATGGTTTTCCAATGAAAGATGTCATGGGTGAGAGCATCTTCAGCAATCCCCGAAGTGTCAGAAACGTTCAAAGAGGAAGAAGAACATGCTTTGAAAACCGAGTGAGAGCCCCTTTCTGCTGAATGCCCCTCACCGCCTCTGGTCTGGTCTTTTCAACTCGGCTTTTGAAGTTCTGTTATCTTTCAAGCTTAATTCCTCTTGGAGTGTGACCAACTTACTAGGGAAGCTACATTTTTCAAAAGGAATATTGAAACTCAAGCATGTCCGTGATGTCCATGGGAAGGTGGATCATGTTTCTACCCCATTCTCCTGTGCACTTGCTCTGCATGGGAGAACAGGGTAGGAACATTTCTGGAGCTGAGGGTCTTGTGCTTTTGTCTCTCAATCAAATGACACGAACACTTTTGTCTCTCAATCGAATGACCAGTGACACGAACACTGCAGGACTCCCCCTCTACTGGTTATCTTGCTGTGTGAGCTGAGGTCTGTGTGCATGAGACTTGCCTCTCAGAGGTCAAGGGGCCCGCTACTGTTTTCTGAGGTCCCAGGCACATTCCAAAAAGGGAGAGGGATGTCCAAATATGTAGCACGTGTTAGAATTTTCAGGGATGGCAGTGTGAACTCATTTGGAGGCATCCTGTCCCCAGACTGAAGCTGGGACTCTTTGGCAGTGGGAAGTTTGGGGCAAATGGCCCTCCTGCAGCCCCTGAGATGAGCCCTGCATGGAACACATATGTCTAAGGGTATTCATAGATGGTGGCCGCTGAGAGTTATTTTGTATCAAAGCTACTCTTCAGCAAATAATACACTGCCAAGATTCTTGATATTGCTTAAATAAGTAAATAGTTCATTTTTTTATTTGCCCATTTAAAAAAATCACTTACTATGATATATAGTGTGAGACTAAGCTTTGAAGGGAGAGGGAGGTGTGGGTGACATAATATTTCTCCCCAAGTTGTTTGCAATGCAAAATAAATGTTAAGTCACTTTTCTCTTAACAATGCTGCATTTTTTAAGCCAGGAAGGTCAATACCCATGTTGTAGAACAGTGGCTCTTAGCCTGAGTTGTATGTCAGTGTCACCTTGGGAGTGTCAGAGTAAAAATCCCAATGCTAGGCTCCTCCCCAGGACAATGGAGTCAAGATCTCTGGATATACGGCTGAGGCATCAACTTCTCAGTCCCCCACGGGTGTCTCTCATGTGCAGTAGACTTGGGAGGCTAATTATGTCAGAATTATTTTAACCAGCCAAGATTGGAAGAAAAGGACTGACCTTTAATCAGACAACATAAAGTCTCATTCTCTAATGTTTTATAAACAAGGTCCACCCTTTATTTTCAGCATCTGTAAATTTGTTTCTTTAGTTGATATGCCCTTTAATAAAGAACAATGGAAGCCAAGATGCCATGGTCATTTCAGTTTTCATATTTAATTCGAATGATTAAAAGGATATTGACAATATAGGAGAGTTTCCCAACTGTGTACAAAGGTCCTTGGGTGAGCTGTGAATGGGTTAGAGATTTGTCAAGATGCATTGTTGTCCTCAGAGGATACACCGATATCCTCGAAACAGCTGGGTGGGGTCTGGGTCACCAAGGAGTCTTCAGGACTGGGAATTCCAACCTTGAAATGTACTCCAAGTTGCCAAGCAAATATTATCACACAGTCTGTGTGCTGTGACATGAAAAGGCATGAAAAACCCTGTTCCCTGCCTGTGTGTTGTAACCCCAGGTAGTAATGGATTCCACCTTGTGTTTGGACGACACAAATATGGATTTTCTTCCTATACTCTCTCTTTCTTCATCAAAAATTGCCACAAGAATGGCAACCTTTTCTGAGTGTCATTATAACAATGCACTAACATAGTCAGAGCAGCTGGACTCCTGGCGAGGTGGGATCTGGCTTCAGCTCTGTCACCCATGTTGCGTGAGCTCGGGCAGGACACTGGACCCCTCACATCCCAAGTTTCTCCTCTGTCGTATGCGGAGTAGGAACTGACTCAAGTATCCTTTTTGATTCTCTGCCAGAATTACCTGTGAGATGCTGCACTAAGCAGCTTGGTGGATAGATGTTAGCTTTGCCACCCATTGCACCTTGACAAAAGCATCTCTATTGACTTAGGTGGATATTTGGGCCAAGAATTTTTTAATATACTCACAGCTGCTGCTTCTTCCTTTGGTGAGTTTTCCAAAATCACTCATGCATTAAAGTATGTTCCTAAAAGATTTGCCTGTGTCTATATGATGTAACCAACCGAGACGCAATAACAGACTCATAGAACGACAATTTCAATTTGCAGTTATTTTCACCACTAGACAGTAGAAAAACGTGGATCATTCATCCATGGTGTGATTATTTCATTTGTACATACAGAGCCCTGTTCAAATAATTAGCTTTAATTATTCATTAATTAATATTGAATAATGACTTCCTAAATATGTCAAAGCAGACACGTGTGTATTTCTACTGATATGTGACTGGGGAACAGTGGGTGTGTAGACCCTTGTTATTCTCGAGTCCTTGTGCCCATGACCTGCTTACATCTCTCTGAAATCATCACATTGTGTCTGGCACTTAGGTGGGATGAGATGCATAAACATGCAAAAAAGGTAGAACTCAAGTGTAATTAAAAACAACAAAAACCAGCTCTGGCTTCTATGTCAATAGTTAACTAGGATGTTCACTTTTAATATCACAAGACCCTAAGAAATGAAATTCAGAGCCTTTATATGATGAAAGTGGCACTTATTTCGTTGTTTTAGAAATTTATAGTTTTAACACATGTTTACTTATGTGTAAAATTTACCTGCTTAGTAGAGAAAATTTAGGGATCCCTGTTATTGAGGAACATGTGGGCAGGAACACCTGTAACCTCACTGCGGTATGCTTTGGGGCAGGGGGAGAAAGGTGACTCATACTGTCATGTGGGGACCTGGCATAAGAGGGCCTTGAAATGCAGTTGTAGCTAGCTCTAGGCTCTAAGCATTTGCATCTCACAAGGCTCTCAGAGTGTAATGGGCATTAGGGAGCCCAGTAAAATCCTGCACTGTGTCCGCTGCTGGGAAACGTGTCTGGCTACTGGGTGGGTTGGCATAACAGGTCTATCTATTTGCACAAAGGGTCTTAGTCTCTGCTGGCAGAGAGCCCATCCTAAGGGAAGAAAGAGACAGACAGCCAAGTGTAACCCAGCAGTAAAGACTTCATCACCATAATGAAGAGTGATTCATTCATTTAATCTATAAATATTTATTGAACATCTGTCTTAAGCTTCTAAGTTTAACATGGCGTCTATGACCCAGATTTGTCTTCTCCAACCTGGCCCTGTGGGAAGGGGATTCTGAATATAGAACAGTAGAGCTACTTTATTGAGAACTCTATAGCATGGCTTTGGTGGTTTTTAAAAGGAAGTAGGAAACAGGAGAGAAAGATGGTTACCTGCCCTGCTTCACACATGCATATGTACACACATAACACCCCACACACACCTGCTGTAATAGGTCTCTGGGAATTTGGAGGCTGTGGCCATGCTCGACATGGGAAGTCACACTATCCGAAGGAATCAGCAGTGGTACTGAACAGATGCCAAGGCATTCCACGGGAGGGGCAGCCACGCAACAGGTGCCCTGGGGTGCTGACTGGCGTGGGTGTCAGCAGAGCTAAGACACTCCCAAGGACCCTGAGAAGGCTTCAGGAGCACATTGCAGGGGCTGGGACCCCCGTGGGACATGAGGCTGCCAGAGAGGTTGGAAAATAATTTCATGCAAAGACTTTTTGAATTCTCTCCCCAGATACTTCAAAGACATTGTTTGAAGAAGATACTGGAAAAATTATAGTAACTTTTTAAGGATGATCACATTGTAACCAATAATTTGACCTAACAAATTCTATCCAAAATAATGGCTAGTGTGGCTGGTTCCAGTTGGTTCCTCTGTTAGTATAGACTCAGCCTCAGTGGGTTCCTGTCTCTGTGAATCGGACCCTCCGCCAAACCCCTTGTGTTTTCAGGAATGTCTGGATCTTTAGCTTGGAGTTCCTGAGAACATCTCAGGGCCCCAGAGAGGGTTATCTGTTCATTGTCCTCAGAGATTGAGGCTTGGGCTTGGGTTTGTGCACTTTTTAATCTAACACTTTACATTAATGGAGAAGGCCTCAGACACAGCAGATGTAGATAACAGGAAATTTGATTATGCTTTCAGAGATACCTGATGAAGTTTCAAGGTGGAAGACTGGTGTGATGGTTGAGAGGAAAGGTGATTGGTCATCACAGAGGAAGAGCTGTTGTGACAGAATTGCTGAAAATTGCATGTGCATGCACATCCACCCACCCCACACTGCAGTTGCACTTCCTGAAAGTGCCTTCAAGATCCTCAGATAAGAAGACACGTGTCTTTTTATCACTGAAACTTCTTAAGCTACATGGCAAGTTGTGTTCTTTTATCAAAGTATTTGCTTCCAGATTAGCTGATGTGCTTTTGAAATACCAACTTATTGGAGTTTTCTTTCTTTTATGTATACTCGCTTTGTTTGGCTTGGCTGTGACACTTTTAGAATGTAATTTTTATAAGGTAGCTGTGTACATTTGACAGGTACTTGCTAGCGAAAGAATGGTCTGAATGAGTCCCATTATGAACCATCATTATTGGCTTCTTTAAACAGGCTTACAAAGACTAATATATATATACATACATATAATGTGTGTATTAAATGTGTGTATATTTTAATTTTAATGCTAAAACACATTTGTATTTGAGACAAGGTCTCATTGTGTTGCCCAGACTGGTTTCAAATTCCTGGACCCAAGTAATCCTCTCGCTCAGCCTCCTGAGTAGCTGGGACTACAGGTGCATACCACCATGCCTAGGTAATTCATATTTTTATACAGATTCAGTACGTTTCCATTCAAGGTTAAGTACAGGCGGCTAACATGTAGTCAATAAAACAAGATTAGAAGGAGATTAGAAGTAAATTTTAATTAGAGTATTGCAACCTCAAATCCTTTTAGGAAGTAGACAGGTATAAAAAATAAATAGAACCACTTAGAGACTTTTTTTGATGAGTAGCCCTGGGCTGGAATTCCAGAGGGCTGTGTTCTGGTGACACTTTCCACGCTGGCTTTTCTGGCAACCTTTAGTAATGGATGGATCCTTTAGGAACTAGGAACATATAAGATGACCAGTAAGTACCTTGGATTTCATCAAGGCCAGGAAAAATAATTTCAGTTCTTTGTCTTTTCCCACAGGATGATTTTCAAGGCTATTTGGAGGAGATCTTGTGATGAATCTGGGATCACCCCAGGCTCCTGACTCAAATCCTTGGAAACATCAGATGTTCTGGATCAAGGCTAGATCTATAGACTTGTGAAAGGCAACATGTTTTCTCAGTATTAGAAACCACACTGATAAGGGTGTTTTAAAATGTCATGGAATCTGTCCTTTTTGTAAGCTTATCTGTAATGTACCATTAACACTCTTCACCCTTTGCACTCCAGTGGGGGAGTCCCCAAGAAAATGAGGCTTGCACACTGCTTCCATGGCTGGGGGGCTGTGACCTGGGGGCTTATTCTGCCCACAGGCATGAGGCCAGCAGCCTTTGGGGATCTGCAGGGATATTCCTGGACTTTAGGGCTCTGTCTGAGATGTTTGGAAATGTCCTTGACTCTTGTCCTGATAAAAGGGTGTAAGCCAATTAAACACGACTGCCTTTTGTGAGTATCCCATTCCCTCTTGTTTCTCGTACTAGTTTTCTATGGCTGCCATAACACACTGCCACAAGCTCAGTGACCTAGTACAGGACAGTTTCACTATTGCACATTTCTGGAGGCTGAGGAGTCCAACAAGGATCTTACTGGGCTGACATCAAGTTGGAGGCTAGGATGTGCTCCTTCTCAAGGCTCCAGGGGATGTTCATCTCCATAGCTTTTCCTAGGTGCACGGACCATTCCTTTACCTTTGAGGCCAGCACTGCTGCATCCCTCTGAAGGTCCCTGAAGGCTCAGTCCATCTTTCCATCATCTTTCCTCTGACTGTCCCTTCCTGTCTTGCCCTTCTGCCTTCAAGGACCCTGTCACAGGACCATCCAGATAATTCAGGACACTCTCCCTATTTTAAGGTTCTTATCTCCACCGTGACTGTAAAGTCCCTTTTCCCACGGAGAGTAACACAGTTCATGTTCCTGAGATTAGGATGCAGCCATGTGCCTATCACCCTTTTTTATTAAATCATGTGTTTCGTTAACAATGAAGGAAAATAAAGTTTAACGAATCATTGCTATAATTTTCATTATGATAAGATCAAGGATAAGACATGTGGTAGTAATTTCTCTTCCTGTGTCCAAATCCTTTTGGAGTCCCCTCTCACATGGGCTTGGGGCTTGGCCTTGTGTCATATTTTGGCCAATGAGACAATTGCAAACATGATGGAGGTAGACACAGGAAAAGTGCTGTGGGCTGAGACTTTCCCTGCCAATCACATACAAGTCCAGCACATCAACTATGTACAGTACATAACACTCGACAATGAGGATGCATAACTATGTCACTGGTTTGTGTATTGACTATACTATATATTTTTTATTGGTGTGTTAGAGTTCACTCCTTCTAACTTATAAAAAAATTAACTGTAAAACAACCTGGTTTTACAGGAGGCATGGTTATCACAGGAGATGACAGCTCCTTACATATCATTGCCTTGAAGATCTTCCAGGGGACAGATATGGAGGTGGAGACAGTGACTGTGGTGATCCTGACCCTGTGCAGGCCTAGGCTAGTGTGTGTGTGTGTGTGTGTGTGTGTGTGTGTGTGTGTGTGTGTGTCTTAGTTTTTAATAAAAAAAGTTTAAAAAGTAAAAAACAAAATAAAAAATTTAAATATAAAAAGCTTATAGGATAAGGATATTTCTTGTACAGTTGTGCAGTGCATCTGTGATTTAAGGAGTCATTACACAAAAGTCAAAAACGTTTAAAGAATTAAAAATTTTGTAAAGTAAAATAGTTGCAGTAAGCTAAGGTTAATTTTTTATTGAAGAAAGAAAACTGAGTATGTGGAGAAAAGGGAACACTTCTACACTGCTGGTGGGAATGCAAACTAGTACAACCTCCATGGAAAACAGTTTGACAATTTCTAAAAGAACTAGAAATTGACCTTCCATACGACCCAGCAATCCCCCTTCTGGGAATATACCCAGAGGAACTTAAATAATTCTACAAAAAGGATACCTGCACATGCATGTTTATTGCAGCACTATTCACAATAGCAAAAACATAGACACAACTGTGCTGCCCATCAAAACTGGACTGGATTAAAAAATGTGGTACATATACACGATGGAATATTATGCAGCAATAAAGAAGGACAAACATATGGACTTCATAGGAACTTGGATGAATTTAGAGTCTATCATACTCAGTGATCTATCACAGAAACAAAGAACTGAGTACCATGTGTTCTCATTCATAAGTGGACCCTGAACATTTACCATAAAACTATAAGAAAGGGATTGGCAGTAAGTAGCAGGACACTGTCAAGGGGATGGGGGGGACACAACATCAATAAGGGTACCTGATCTCAAACCAGGCAAAGTGGGGATCAAAGGGAGGCCCAAACTTTACCTGTACGATGACCACTTGTATACCAAATCCTAAAGATATACCCCATATCTCTAAAATAATAATAATAAAAAAGAAAACTACTTGTTATAAACTTAGTGTGGTCTAAGTGTAGTGTTTGTGAAGTCTACTGTGGTGTGTGGTGATATCGTGGGCATCATGTCACCCACAGCTCATCCACCAACTCACCAGAGTAACTTCGGTCCTGTAAGCTCCATTCATGATAAGAGCCCTAGACAGGTGTAGCATTGTTAAAAATCTCTTATAGCATATTTTTTACTGTACCTTTTCTATGTTTAAAAATGTTTAGATACACAAATACCTACTATTGTGTTACAGGTGCCTACAGTATTCAGGACACTCACAAACTGTATAGGTTTATAGTGCAGGAGCCTCACACTAGACCACATTACCACGGTATGTAGTAGGCTACACCATCCAGGTTTGTGTACGTGCACACATATTATGTTCACACAATCACTAACAATGCATTTCTAAGACTGTGTCCCCATTTTTATGTGACACACAGCACAGCTGTATTTGTAATGAAAGAAGTATACAGAGGGTGCCAAAATAGGATACACATTTTAAGAAAGGAAAAATCTGTATTAAAATTTTAATACTCAATATATACCAATAACAAAAGATGAATACAAGTCATGTTTGACTTCAATGACAAGAGGTGCTCAAGTGGTTGCCATCAGCGTCCAGACACTTCTGATGACAGTGAACATCTCTTAACATCTTTAAAAATGTGTGTACAGTTTTTTGGGCACCCCAGTATTTCCCAGCCATTTCTGTGCACACTTTCTGCGTCTCTTGCAGGGGAGTGTTGCTTGGTTTTCTTTCCTTCCCCCAACTCCCAGCACAGTCTCAGGATAGGTGGGGCCCACCAAGGCACTCCACTCCTGGAGATGCTGTAACACTTCCGTGGCTGGTATACCCACAGAGCTGGGCTGGAAACAACACCCTTTCCTCAATCTTGGGGGCAGACAGTACACAGACACAGAGCTCCTGTCAGCTGCAGCAAAGCAAGCGGCTGGGAGGAGGGATACAGGAACCACAGAGGAGAGAAGGCTGTGGGAAGGGGAGTGATGACTTCCATGGTTGTTAGATCTCCTTGTCCTTAAAGAAAACCTTGGGGATGTTAATGTTATCATCTCTTGTCTATATTCAACCTTAGCCTCTAGGGGCCAGCTGGGTGCAGTGGTAGACCTGGCCTGGGTACCTGGCAGGGCCCCTCAGGGCTAGGGTGAAAGGATTCGTTCAGTTGTAGGAAGCTCTGGTGCAGTTTCCATTCTTTTTTCTTTTCTTTTTTTGAGACGAAGCCTCACTCTGTCACCCAGGCTAGAGGAGTACAGTGGTGCATTCATAGGAGCTTTAAACTCCTAGACTTAAGTGATCCTTCTGCCTCAATCTCTTGAGTAGCTGGGACCATAGGTGTGAGCCACCAGTCTAGGCCTTGCAGTTTTCATTCTTATCTTCTGCCTCCTGTGACTTATGGCCAACTGTCCTGCTGTGGTGGGTTTGCTGGTCTTCTTTGCACTTCATGTTTTTACTCTCCTGTTTTCCTCACCCTGGAGTACACTTTTCCTGTTTGTATGCTCGGTGACACGTGACAATCTTTCAACATGGCCTCATCGAAGCTTTCCATGAATCCTCCAGGCCAAGTAATTTGCTTTTTTCCCCCCTGTAGCTTCTAAACTGTGACTCACCTGTTCACATCACTAATTCTGCCTGGTGTGGTAACATTGTTATTTGGTGCTGCTAGAAATCTCACCTTTAAAGAGATGAATACATTTATTTCCAGGACCTAGTGTCAGATGACTTGGCATGCAGCAATCACAAACTCTTTCATTGTTTATACCCAGACCTTCAGGCCACCCTGAGTGCAGCCTGACCAAGGAAACAAGTGCTTTTCAGTGGGTCTTAAAGATGTTCTCTGGTTCATCAGACAAAAGCAGAGGTGTGTGCATTTAGACCTATAAAAGGGGAGGCACTTCTTTGAAAGTGTTACTGTTGGGAGCTCCTCACCTTCTGGGCAATTGTTTTTGAAGGGGGTAACCTGAATGTTTAGAAACAAGAAACTTTTTCGCCAACAGCTCCCAGAACTCTGGTAGACGGAAATGGCTCCTAAGTTCCACTGGTGAACTAAATGGAAAAGGCAGCAAGCCTGCCACTGCCTACCTGATATGGCCTACAGGTCTGACTTTGCCACTGAGCCACCTTTAAATAACAGGCACTTGTTTTTGGAATACCCATCAGGTGCTTTCTACGGGAAATGCATATTGCTATCAGTGCAGTTCTGCCTTCTCAACTCCCCAGTCCGTTTTGAATCATTGTGAACCAGCATGCTCATTCCTAACAGGTGCAATAAAATGTAATTGAAAAGACACTTTCAAAAGCATAAATGTAAAGAAATTGTTTTTGGGAGCAGTGTAGTAAAGCATCATTAATTAGAACTTTATGAAATGATCATATATTGGCCTAAATTTCATTCTTATACTTGCTATAAAAGAGAGTTGAGCTATAAAAATTGATAAACAGATGTTAGGGGTTTGGTTAACCCACTTAAGGGGACAGACTGCTTTGAATTACTCGAATAATACCAATTTGGAAAAACAATATGCCAATTAAAAGACTTTTATTTGGTAAAGCAGGCACAGTTGGGTATTTTCCAATATATTGTTAATATAGCTTCTCTCTTTGTTTACTTGGCAATAATTGCAATAAATTTGTTTTTAAATGTTCTATATTTTTACCTTGTTAGACCAAATGGCTAAGCTTTTGCTGTATTTAGACATTTTAAGGGGGAATTTTTTCCTCAAAATTTCCTTTTTTCCCTAGACTGTAGATGGTTATCCTCAGTAGATAAGGGAAGACGCTAGGAACACCTGAAATTCCCCATCTCTGGAAACTTCTCAAATTAGGCTCATGAAGGCAATTTGATTTAGCAAACAGCTGCTAACGTTATAGGCAAACGTTATGGGCAAGGCTGGGGTTGGATGCACGTGTCCCTGGCTCCCACTTTCCCTTCGCTGCAATGCATTTGCAGTGTCCCAGGTGATGCCTGCATCTGGTACTCATGTTCCAGGTGGGCTTCATCTAGGTGGGCTTGGTGCTCCAGGCCTTGGGGTAGAGCCTGGGCTGACAAAGCATGACTCTTCTCACCCCTTGATCCACCAATAGGAAAGAAACTGAATCTAAACTCAGGCAGGATAGCCTCGGGAGAACTTACAGCCTTTGCTGTACCACATGCTAAGCACTTACCTATTCTCTACTGCAGTTAGTAAGAAAAGTCAGTACCTTCATCAGTTAGGGGTTTATGTGGGTGGTTTCAGATGACTAGGAGACAGACTTGGAATGTGAGGATACCTGTTCAGAGGTCTGCATGTTTCTTTTCTTTCTCCTTTACCTCTCTTGGGCTATTTGTTAATGATTACGATTGGGATTCCTTGGCTTCCGAAAATGGTGTAGTTTCAGTTGTCTACTCCAGCAGAAGCTCCATTGCGGCTCGAACAGTTTTCTCTTGACAGCTACAACTGTTTCACAAAGCCATGCGGACCACCACATTTCTGGAAGGAATGCAAAGTGGTCATGTCCAAGAAGTCACTTATTACGGGAGCTGGAGGGGAGCCACTGTCATGAACTGAAGATCTCCTGGAGGTCTGTTGCCCCATCTGATGGCAAAGGACACGTTTTTCCAACAAGGAGGCTTAAAATCTCCAAGGGAGGTATGCTGTTAAGTCATAGCATTTTAATTTTTCTCTGCCTAGCTCAATCAGCAGTGAATCGTGGCTGTTTTTATCTGTGAAATGAAACCTGCCACACCCCAAATCCTCTAAAGGTAAGTTTCTTGCTTTGGGTCCTGTAGGGGAAATGTCAAGGTTTAAGATAATTCTCAAACATAGGAAGTGAAAAAACGAGAAATCACGTGGTTCTTCCCAGTCCCCAAATTTGAAGAAAGACTAGCACACTGAGCTAAAGGTAACACATTATAAAAATCGGCATCAATCAAATAGAATCTTAGAATAAACTCTGATATACGTTACTGGTAGCAGTAGCAAAGTTTAAGCAACACTGGTAAAATAAAAGAGGATTCCTGAGAAATTTGAATTCATTGACTTTTTTTTTATTCCTCTATATGAATCTGGGAAAAAAACAAAACCAAAAACACACCATTTTGCAACTTTACTGGTGCAATACTTGGGCTGAGTTTCTAAAACGTCAGTGTTCCAATGGGGAATCATTTGACAGGTACTGGTACAAAATCAAATTAGCCATATAGGGCTCTAGTAATACTATTATGAAAATAGTGATAATACAGTGATAATGTACTCATGGAGTTGACTCTTAGCTGAGAGACTATGCAGGGAAAATCTGACCCCAGGTTCCTTCCTGACTGCATTCCTGGTTTAGGGAAGAAGCAGCTTAGACCTGAGGCTTTCATTGGATTGGTCACACAGGAAGGGAGGAGCCTGCCTGACTGGCGAGAAGTGTTGGTGTCAGGCCTGTGTCATGCTGAGAGTCTTCATATAGTGACCTAGGCTGTGGCTTGAGAAGTAACATGTACGACACAGGAGGGGAGAGGGCTGTTTATTCAGAAAAAGTTTACCATCAAGTCACCGGACAGGATAGAGAGCTTGTGAGAGAATACACACTCATTACAACCAGAGGGGAATTCATCTGAGGTTGCTAATCTCCCCAGGTGCTTGCTGTGATGTTGAACAAAACTCTCTCAAATGTCAGCCACTGGATTGGCAACTGGAATTGTGAAAAAATCATCTTTTTTTTGGTTGTTGTTGATACCTCTTTCCATATTTTCCTGAATTATATTTAAACATAATACAATGTATCTGATGTGGGTAAGACACTAATTTAGCATTCATTTCTCTGGATGGAAATATGAGCCATAAACGTTTGCATTAATAATAGAAACACTATGCAATTTGATCATGTCTGAGCAGGCGGATCTATTTTCAGCTGAGAGAGAGTCCTTAGAGTCTGTATTCCTTTTTGAAGCATCAGCAGCTTCCAGTACAGAGGCCACACAGCCTTCTAATCTTATTTAATTTCTCTACTGGTCTGACTCTGATTAGAGGCTCAAATAAAGCTGTGATTCCGCTATGCCTTGATTTGGTAAAGAATTCCCCGTCTCCTCCCGGCATAGCCGCAACTACAAGTAAATTAGTTGATACAACGCTGAAGCAGAGCAGCAGTAGGACTCTTTGAGGTGGCTATTATACTTGATTTCCAGATGGTTGAGGTTTTTTTTTTTTTTTTTAAATATCCTCAACCTCACTTCATAAATACATTTTCACAAGGATACAGAGATCCAGGGGAGAAGCACATCTTTCCACACGCTCTCATATACATATTAACAGTTTCTGTGTTTGAAGCCAGCAGGGGGCATGTAAAACAAAATGAGTAAAAAAAAAAAAAGTGCACGTAGAGTAACTTTAATCCATTCCATTTTAAATACCACAATAAATTTAATTTCCACAATAAATTAAATAGCCATATTTGGTTTACAAAATAGAATTACTTAGTGTGAAACCAGTATTTACACCCATATACACTATGTACACGGTGTTTTTTCTGTTAACATACAACATGGAAGTAAAGGACTTGACTTTCCAACATGTGACTGACATGCTACACGTGACACATGGTCCATACAATAAAACAATAGTGCAAAATCACCACGGGGACTTTGGAACAGTGTTGATTTTAGGAGATAAGACATTCTTTTAAATAATAAGAAAATAGCATTTTCTGTGTTCATGGCACCAATTCAGCAACTGAATTAAAGAGCCAACTTTCCCATAGAAAAAAAATGCATCACTGGATCCTCTGCTTTCTGAAGCCTCGAAGCCATTGGTACGTTTTCACACATTTATCTTTTGGCGTAAATCTATGAAAATGGCGGGTGACAGATTCTGAATCAAAGGAAGACAAACTCTGAGAATAGCTAGAGTCACTTTCCCCGATACCACCACCTCTTTTTTTTTGTAAATAGCTTAAAAGTTGCAACTATGCAGACAGCAATTTTTTTTTGTAAATTTTCAGTAGGAAAAAAACTGCTCTTATATTTGGTCACACACTGCGTACGTACACATATACATGGAAAAATGACTTGGATAACTGTGTCTAGGAAAGGTGCATATTTTAATCTAGAGGAGACATTGGGTACCTCCAGGCACAACACACAGTGTTGCATGGCATGTGACTTTAGGGCCAGTTCAATGTCCTCCCGGTAATCTGGTAAAATTTTTGATTGAAAGGGTGAAAGAATTTGCGCAATTTGGTAATGACAGAGGGGTCCACTTCTGGATGAATGCGCCCCTTGCTGCCCGCCAGGCACTTATTAAAGATAATGTTAAATCGCAAGCAATAAAACCCTCGGGTCGCGTTGAAATACAGATTGTACTGACTTATCCTGGGAGGGAGGTTCAGGAACTTCTCCACGAGCTGAAGTTCCGGCAGTGGTTCCGTGATGAGGCGGTCACCGTCAACGACATGAAACTGCTCAATTGGAAAGTATTTCAACCATCGCTCCAGATGCTTGGTGTAGATGCTGGTCCTCACTGCCTTATATTTGGTGTTCACTTCGCAGGTGTTGGGGTCTATGGCCAACTTCTCGAACTTGTAGTAGGTCTTGTTCTTCCTCTCCTTCCCCTCCAGCACCTGAGTGTAATCCGAGATAGCTCTCGTGGTGGGCTCCCGGACAATGACCAGCAGCTTGATGGATGAGTTCATCTTGTAGATCCTCTCGGGGACCTCCTCCGTGATGAAGTACGCAGGGCTCTTCTCGATTGTGATTTGCTGAGGGTAGGAGAAAGGCATCTTTTTCCTGTACCACTCCATGCCCTTGGCGTAATTCTCATCATTGTCAAAAAAGTGGATTTCCTGGGAGGCCTTGACCACCGCTGGGTGGAGGTTAAGCATCTCCAGCAGGGCCCTGGTGCCTCCCTTTCTCACGCCAATGATGATGGCCTTGGGGAGCTGCTGGACCAGATCATGGAGGCGACCCTGCTCCCTGGAAGCGTTGCCCTTCCGGAACTCATGCAGCAGGCCACGCTTGGACTGCAGGGCACGGATGGGGAACTCGACCTGGCTGTGGGCACTACCAAACCGGCCTTCAATGGGGCAGATAGGTTGGAGCCTGCAAGCAAGAGAGACACTTTCAGAAGCTTACGGTGACTGACGTCTCATGTTTTTGGTGCTCCAGCCATATCAAAACTTATATGCACAAATAAAACCACTGCTTCCCAACTCAATGCAATCCATAATGAACATATGTTTGGGAAATCTTATTTTAAGCAATACTGTAATAAATGGAGCTCACATAATTGATGAGTTTTTTTTTAGTGCTCCTTAAAATTTTTATTCACCAAGCACTTAATTGACTACAGCGTGTACTTACATTCACAGTACAGGATAGACAAGTGACACCAGCCATACTAATGGCCTTTTAACAGCTCACCAGCTAAAATCATTTGGAAAACGTGAAAGGCAGAAGATAATCATCTTCAGCAGAGGCTGAAGGGCGGCTAGGAGGCACGCGTTTTTGGTTTTATGTATTATTTTCTTGCAGCTCTGTAGTGCTCATGGGGCTCTTAAAACTCTGTGAGATATAATCTGAAGAGAGGTCCCAGTCTCTGCCCTGGGCTATTTGCATCATCAACCTGCAGAATTCCAACTTTGGCACTCACTGAACTTTTCATTCTGTGAGCATCTCTGCCCTTGGCCTTGGGCATAGGCAGTGAAGGACACTATTTCTTCTGCCTCTCTTTTCTCTTTCTAGCTAAAGATGTCAGGATTGTTTTTCCACTTTGTTGACTATAAGATCAAATCCCATTGCCATTCACAAAGGCTGTTTATCACCCACCACACCTAGGACCAGAAATCACCGAGCCCTGCCAGACCAGAAACCTCAGTGCTGCCTGGCCAAGTCCACTTAAAGCAGGGCCTCAGGCTCACAAAGAAAAGAATATGATGGATACAGCCAGAGAGGGGGGTCTCCTCTTGGGTCTTACCCTGAATAATGGATGGCCAGCCTCTGCTTTTATCAGAGAGAAAGATGTGGTAACAGTCACACTGATATTGGACTGGAGTGACTGTTTAATCTGGCAAGTTGCTCTTGGTGAGAAATTCATTATAATTTTCCTAAGTTGATCTGGGAAGGCGTTTTAGTTTTCTTGCTAGAAAGAGATAATATCAGTCAAAATGGCCAGTTCCTCCAATGGGAAACCTTCTAGTTGTTCTAAGATTGGAAGTTTGTGTCTCCCTCTCTGTGGCAATGAGGCTATGACTATTTTAGAGAAACATGATTTTTTTCAGTAAGTTTGTTAGTGTGATTATTATGCTAAGGCTCTAAATGGAAGATTTAATATTTCCAACAGATACATAGTCAAAGATGTTTTTAATTGTGACATTGATTGTGATATCACAGATTCATCTTTTAGCTCTTCTCGGGTTCTGGTTGAAAATTAATCCCTAATTTGCATCTGTTGATGGATTTCTCTTCTAAGTCCCTAGAATAACACTAGTATTGTCCTTAGGAAAAATGAAGAAATAGTCACTCAAATTCTTTTCTGTAGGGCTTAATTCTCTCATAGAATCCCAGCTGAAAGAGGCTGACATAGATAGTCTCTGCCTTGTTGGAGCTGAAATAGAATTTCTCTGCTTCTAGAAAGGCCCATATTCTTTCTTTTCTCTCTCTACTTTCTTTTCTCTCTCTACTTTCTAGACTGGGAGATCCTGGGAGAACAATTCTTTTTGGACTCTCTAACTCAAGAAAGGGGATGAGAGTATGAGAAAAAGTCATACTCTTTCCCACCTCCTAAAGCACAGATTTTGTGCATGGGTCTAGGACTACAAATCTTACAACTTTGGAAATGGAAAGGGCAGTAGAAGTCACTTTTGCCTCCTTCCCAGAGAGTGGGGTCAGCAGTTACTGGAGGGGGTGCCCACACATGCATCAATATCAGACATCATCTGCTCAAACTCTCAAGTGGGAAGTTTTGAGAAAGCCCACCAAGCAAACTCATTTCTTATAAAAGCTAGCCTCTTAGAGACTAGAGACTGGATTGAAAATGAACAGAATCATTTTCCTAAATAATGCTAGTGATCATTAGATCAATTCCTCAATAAAAAGTAAATGATTGGAAGTGAATTAAAGGTCAGTTGGAAGAGCTGGACAGAAAAGTTTCATTATGGACACTGGACCATGGTTGAGCCTCCAGGCTTCTCATTAATGACCAAGAGTAACTTTGGACTTGAAGTCAGTGATAAGCTCTAGTTACATTGTCCTCACAGGTCATGGCTCGTGAACAAGACATTTACTTATGAATTTTGAACTGAAAAGCTTCATAGCAGTTCACTTTGCCAGTCAAAATTGACTGGATGAAGGTAAACAAGGACTATGTTATTTCTGAATATCTAAGTGATGGGATCTAGGATTAGCCTAAATTTTGGAAGGAAAAGGAAAGCTGAAAGAAACAATTTCCATTTTAAAGTGTAGCTGTGTTTTCACTGACTATGAGAATTTAACTCAGGGAGAGCAGACTTCAGTCTTCCGAGTGCGATAATTAATTTTAAAGGACAAAGATGGAAGCTTCATATTTCAGAAGGTAACTTCTCTATACCTGCCAATCAGCCCAGACATAGAACAGTCCAAAAACATGGAATGGGAAGCCGGCTGGTGTGGCTGGGACTTCTGCAGGCTGACTAACTCTCAACCGTTTGCCTGTTTTGAACTGAACCCCTCCTCTGTCACTTTCTCTCATTGGATTTTCCATTGCTTTCTGTGCAATTATTCTGAGTGACAGCCTCTCCTCTGGTCTGTTCAGCTCCTGAAAACCAAAGCTAATTAACACAGTGAAAGCTCCCCAGGCCTGAAGCCATCTTTCCAGGGCGATGGATTGCAAGCCTGATGAGCCCTTTAGAGACTCCTGGTAACGTGAACGCTCCTGATAGCACATTAATTGTCCACTCATAAATTTCAAAATGAGGACACATAGATGCATCATCACTGAGCTTACCACAGCTGGACCAGCAGCAGATGCACACAGACCACACGGAGCTCTCGGAAATGACATTTTGACTGTACACAGCTTTATCCCTTCTCTGAGAACAAGTGCCCATGCACACAGAATACAAATGTGTCTTGATGGAACACCTTGGCTTGAGCAGCTTGGATGTCTTTCTTTCAAAGACTCAATAAATCAAGAGCAATATTGCAGAAAGGCACATTTTTGGGGAGTTTTGAGAGAGAAAAACCAACAGATAGACTTAAGATGATGTCCTAAGGAAGTTTGAATCAAGACTCACTTAAGCTCACACGGGCATCAGTATGAAGTCAGGCACCCACCTATCCAAGCTCCCAACTCTGGCGACTAGATACAGGAGACTCCCAAGGGCAAGGCTTCCCAGCACCAGCAGCTTCTGTCTCAGCCACGCCTGCTGTTTGAATAGCATGGCCCTCCATCAACCTTCAGGACTGCGGCAGCCTGTGGAACAGGACAGACAAACTCAACAGCAGCCATCACCCACGGGCTCTGGAATGGTTCAGAGGCAGCCAGGAATGGACCAACAGGCAATCAAGAGACATGATATGGAGAACAGACCCCACAGTAACTGCGACAGTATTCAAGACATGACAGGTGTTCTGCAAAACTTACCTTTCTTTTCCTGGCCCAGGTTATAAGACCCAATACTAAACCTAGGGAGAAGATACCTACGCAGAACCTGTTAGACAATTGCCAAAGGAAATTAGAGTGCATGTGTTATAACATACATAGTATGTACATGTGTGTACGTGTGTGTGTGTGTGTAATGTATATGACACACAGTATATCATTCAAAGTATACTGACAAAATGAGAAGCCTAAGCCTTACCAGCAGGGCAAGTGTAAACTAACGCCTTGACTTCACAGTATCAGGGTGAAGGGTGAAATCCCAGTTCAGTAAATTGTGGTTCTGGGCATAATAGAGACATACTTTACTTACATATTTGTGTTGTGTTTTAGTTGTGAATGGAGGAAGGGGATGAGATCAAGATGGCTTCTGTACTGCCTGAGGATGTCAGTGGCCACCGTCAGGGACCCCATGTTTGAGGACAATGGCTCTGAGAAGCCTTGTGTTTCCCCTCAGTTCCTTTGCCCAATCCTAGGTCCTGAACACTTGTTTGAATGACATGCTGTTGCTGCGTGACCTCCTCTGGCTCTCCATGAATTTAAGCAGGTTTGGTGATGTGGGGCTTACTTTTACGTCATGAAAGAAGCTTACCTGGTGACTTTGTTCTTCTAAAATGAGGCCAGCTGGGGAGTGCAGGGCTTTTCTAGTGCTCTTATTAAGTTTTGGGGGAAAAATGCAAGCTCCCAGTTCAGCCTTTCTTATTAAAAATAAATCCAGTTCCCCTTTCAAGATAAGATTACTTGCTTCTTATTGAAACTCAAAATAGTAACTCAAGAAGAGGGAAGCTATAGCAATGAGTCATGGTGGGAAACTGTCCTGCTGCATGGCATCTCCGTATTTGCAACATAATGATGTTCTCTGTGCCAAAGAGATACACTACGATTGATGGATTGATCTATTCACTCATTCACCAAGAAATCACTGGACACCAATAGCATTTTCAACTATTATTCCAGGTTTATGGGAGGGTCTAAAAAGATCCTGAAAGAGTTTTAATCCTTGGAAAATAGATACTGTAATTAGGGAATTATGGAACAACCAGAGATACAACCCGACTTGTGATGGGGCAAGAATTAATGTCAGGGGAAGAAAATATGGACCATCCAGAGAACACAACTCAACTCATGAAGAGGCAAGAATTAATGTGAGGAAAGAAAATATGGAATGGGGCTTCTGGGCAAGATGGTGATGGAATAGGTTGGGATGTGAGAGTCTCTGCAAAAGTGAGTGTCCATAAAGACTCTGTGTGAGTTCTGGTGGGTGAGTGAAAGTCCATCAGGGGGGAGACACGAGTTCATGCACCTGGGGCTTTCCTCTGGAGGTGACTGCAACCCGCTACTACCCTTAGATAGGAGCTCCCAGCATGCAGGATCATCTGGCATTCTCAGGCCTCTCTTGAGAGGTGGCAGCAGAAAACTGTGGTCCCTTACCACCAGGCACCCAGCCTATGCCATCACCTGCAGCAGCAGACCCAGCAGGAGCAGGAGGAACTGTGGAGAGGGCAAGTCACTGAAATCTGGAACAAAGCCCCAGGGCAGGTGACTAGATGCTGAAAGGCACCACCTTCTCAGTCCCCATAAGGGCAGAGACCTTCATTGTCCCGCCCAGCTCCTCCCAGCCTCCAATCCAGGACCCAGAGGCTATCTATCCTTTCATCAGACTTGGAGAGACAGATACCACTTCCCCATGCTGGAACAGGTAGAGACACATCAGGTCTGAGTGGGAGACTTGACAGGAAGCAAGCCGGGTGAGTCAGGATCTGATCCACCCTCCTCCCACAGTAGGACTGAGACATCTGACCCATGCTGAGAGCAACCCTATCAGCCTGTGCTGATAGCAGAGGGGAGGGGCTAGAGAATGGAGCTGCTCCTTAAGCTTGTGGCAGCCAAGAGGAACCTGGAGTTACAGAATCGGTCAAGGAGTGAGTTTTTTTCTTGTTTGTTAGTTTTTTTTCTTCTCTCTCTCTTTCTGTTTTTGTTTACACTTTGTTTCTGTTATTTTAATTTTTTTTTTAGGTTTTCTGTTTGTGTATGGGTACTTTTTAGGGAGAGTACACCAACAGGGAGGCTTTTGTTTGCTTGCTTGTATGATTGTCTGTATGCTTTTGTTTTTGTTTTCTGTCTTTGTTTGTTTCTCTGTTTATTCGTTAGTTGGTACACCTATCTGTTTTCCCTCTTCTTCTTCTCTCTCTCCACCTTCCTTTTGTCTTCCTCATTCCTTTTTCCATTCTTTTCCTTTTTCTTATCTCATTTTTCTTTCAGGGGCAAACGGACACCCTCATTGCATGGACAGGGTGTAAGGCAGTGGGAAGTGGGTTCCAGGGAGCCCACACACCTGTCAGTAGTAGATACTGGGATCTGCAGATAGCTTCTGAATCACAGCTCCCCTCTTAATTAAATATCAAAACTGCAAAAAGCACAGACTCCCTCACCCCCAGTCCAGCTTCAGAATTGAACAGAGCCAGAGGATATACATAAGAAAGAATAGGAGATTGAGCAAACGGAAATAAAAGCTATCCCCCCCATCACTGAACAACAGAATTAAAGAAGAGGTTAAAAAAGGGAGAGGAAAACCTACACAAATGAAGAAAAATCAAAGGAAGAATATGTGTCTCACACAAACTCCTGCGAGGACAGCCACTGAGAACACAGACTTCGGAAATCAAACAGTGAAAAGCCCCAGAATGACTGGTCTCAAACCACAAACACAGATAGCAAGATATTAATAGAGAGAATAAATAGAAATGAGGAGAGACAAGACAAAAGAATGAAGGAGTTGATAACTGAGACAACAGCAATCAAGAATACAGCGAATGAAATAAATAGTAAACTGATAAGCACGGAAAGCAGAATTAACCAAGCAGAAGAAAGCATCTCAGAGCTTGAGGACCAAAATGAGGAACTAACCCAAACTGTTAAAAACATAGAAAAGAAGCTTAAAAAGACAGAACAAAACATCCAAGAGATGAGCAATTATATCAAGAGGGTAAACTTAAGATTAAATGGAATACCTGAGGTAGATAGAGAGACAGAGACCACCCTGGAACAAACATTCCATACAATTATCCAAGGAAACTTCCCTCATCTCATCAGTGATACGACCATTCAAACAAGAGATTTAGAGAACCTCTGGAAGACAACAAGTGAGAAGACTGACTCCTAGACACATAAAAATTTGCCCACACAAAGTAGATATAAAAGAAAAAATCCTAAAGGCAGCCAGAGAGACAGGTCAGACTACCTAATATGGAAGACCAATTAGAATAGCAGCAGACTTATCTACAGAAACACATTGGGCTAGGAGAGCTTGGAGCCCAATCTTCAAAGTTCTCAAAAACAAACAATTTCAACCAAGAATTACCTACCCAGCTAAGCTAAGTTTCATTAGTGATGAAGAATTAAAATCCTTCCCAGACATTCAACACCTAAGAGTTTATGCTGCCTCCAGTTCAGTTATACAAGAAACGCTTAATAAAGTATTAAACACAGAAGAATGGAAAAAAGACCGACAACACCCTTCCCAAGAATGTGGGAAAAAGATTGAAAATTCACATGAATGAACCCCCAAATCAAAAGAAAGTCAACAAACAAATAAACAGCAGCAACAACAACAAACTCTATAAGGACATCATGACAGGGATAGACTCTCACATCTCAATAATTTGCCTCAATGTGAATAGACTAAATGCATCACTGAAAATACATATAATGGCAAATTGGATAAGATATCATGATGCAACAATATATAGTCTCCAAGAGACTCATCTCACCAGAAGGGACACTCACAGACTCAAAGTAAGAGCATGGAAAACAAAATTTCAGGTGAATAGAACACATAAGAAAGCAGGAGTGGTGCTGTTAATATCAGACAAAATACCCTTTATGCTATCAAAAATTAAAAAAGATACATAAGGTCACTACATAATGATAAAAGGTTCAATTCACCAACAAGAAATATCCATCTTAAACATATATGGACCGAACATAGGAACACCAACTTTCATAAAGCAATTTCTAGGTAAACTAAAAAAATATATTGTCTCTAACACTATCATAGCTGGGGACTTAAATATCCCTTTAACAGCCCTAGATAGATCATTAAGACAAAAAATCAAAAAGGAGATCCAGAACCTCAACGTGATGCTTGACTAAATGGACTTAATTGATACCTACAGAACACTCCACCCAACAACCACAAAATATACATTCTACTCATCAGCACATGGAATGTACTCTGGAGATCCAGAACCTCAATGTGATGCTTGACTAAATGGACTTAATTGATACCTACAGAACACTCTACCCAACAACCACAGAATATACATTCTACTCATCACAGTATGGAACGTACTCTAAGATCAACCACATCCTTGGCCATAAATCAAGCATAAACAAATTCCATAAGATTGAATTACTGCCATGCACCTTCTCTGATCACAGTGCGATAAAAATAAATATCAACACCAACTAAGTTCCACCAAAACCCACAAAGATATGGACACCAAACAGCATGATGCTGAACAACTTCTGGGTCAACACAGAAATCAAAACAAAGATGAAAAGATTCCTGGAGACAAATGAAAATAAAGAAACATCTTACCAAAATCTCTGGGATGCCATGAAAACAGTACTAAGAAGGGAATTCATATCACTATGAACACACATGAAAAAAATGGAAAGAACACAAGTTAACAACCTAACAAATTACCTAAGGAAGCTGGAAAAGCAAGACCACCCAAACCCTAACTCCAGTAGAAGAATCCAGATCACCAAAATAAAAGCTAAATTCAGGATATAGAAGATAAAATTATAATCCAAAAAATCAAATCAAAATCTGGCTCTTTGAAAGGATAAACAAGATTGATAGACTCCTAGCTAGACTGACCAAGAAAAAGAGAGAAAAAATCCAAATAAACACAATAAGAAATTCAAAAGAGAAGGTCACAACTAGCCCTGAAGAAATACAAAAGATTATCAGAGATTACTATGTAAACTGTATAGAAACAAACTTGAAAACCTAAATGGAATGGAGAAATTTCTGACATCACATAGCCTCCACAGGTTGAAATGAGAAGAAATCAAGACCTTAAATAGACCAAGAAAAACCCCCCAAATCATAAGAAAACTACCTACAAAAAAATCCCGGACCAGGTGGCTTTCCAGCAGAATTCTACAAAACATACAAGGAGGAACTGATACCAATTCTATTTAAAGTATTCCAGGCAATCAAGAAAGATGGAACTCTCTCCAGATCATTTTTTGGAACTAAAATTACATTGATACCCAAACCCAGGTAAAGAATCAATAAGGAAAGAGAACTACCAGCCAATATCCTTGATGAACATAGATGCTAAAATTCTCAGCAAGATCCTAGCCAACTGGATCCAACAAGACATCCAAAAAATTATCCACCATGACCAAGTAGCCTTCATCACCGGGATGCAGGCTGGTTCAATATCCATAAGACCATAAATATAATTAAATACATCAACAGATGTAAAAACAAAAGCCACATGATTATATCATTAGACATGGAAAAAGCATTTGACAAAATCCAGCACCCCTTCTTGATAAAGACCCTTGAACATCTAGGCATAGATAGAACATACCTCAAAATAGTAAGAGCCATCTACGAGAAACCCACAGCCAACATACTGCTAAACATACAGAAACTGGAACCAGTTCCCCTGAAAACTGGAACAAGACATTCCCACTCTCACTCCTACTGTTCAACATTGTCCTAGCTAGAACAATAAGAAAAGAGAAGGAAATCAGAGGTATCCAAATAGGAAAAGAGGAAGTTAATTTATCCCTCCTTGCAGATGACATGATTCTGTAACTCAAAAACCCAAGAGAATCTATCAAAAACCTCCTTAGACTTTTAAAGGACTTTGGCAAAGTCTTAGGGTATAAAATAAATGTGCAAAAGACAGTCTCATTCCTATACACCAACTATAAACAAACAGAAACCCAAATAAAAATCACAATCTCATTCACAACAGACACACACACGCCTACACACACACACACCCCCCACACACACACATGAAATACCTTGACATCTTCCTAACCAGAGAAGTCAAAGACCTTCCCAATGACAACCACAAAACACCGCTCAAATAAATCAAAGATGACACAAGAAAATGGAAAAATATTTCACGCTCATGGATTGGAAGAATCAACGTTGTTAAGATGTCCATCCCACCCAAGGCAATCTACCTATTTAACGCAATATCCATTAGATTACTGGTAGCATTCTTTTTCAGACCTGGAAACGACAAAACGGAATTCATCTGGAAACATAATTGACCACAAATAGTCAAAATAAACCTTGAAAAACAAACAAAAACAAACAAAGAAACAAAAAGCCCTCAATACAGGAAGCATCATGCACCCAGACTTTAAGCTTTATTATAAAACTACAATAATCAAAACAGCCTGGTATTGGTAGAAGAACAGGCATATAGACCAACGGAACAGGATAGAGATTCCAGAAGCAAAGCCTCAATTTCTCAACAAACTCATCTTCAATAAAGCCTCCATCACCAAACACTGTGGAGAGGGGAACCTATTCAGTAAATAGTGCCGGGAGAACTGACTGACCACAAGACCCCTACTTATCATCATACAAAAAAATAAACTCTAAATGGATCAAAGAGCTAAATGTAAAACAAACTAGAAGGACCTTAGAAAATGCAAGAGACACCCTTATGGAAATTGGAACTGGCAACCAACTCCTGATCAAAACCTCAAGTGCCCATGCCATAAGAGATAAGATAGACAAGTGGGGCCTCATCAAATGGACAAGCTTCTGCAAAACCAAAGAAACCATCGAGAGAACAGGGAGATAGCACATAGACTGGGAAAAAATATCTGCCAACTGACAAAGGCCTAACATCTAGGATCTGCAAGGAGCTCAAACATGCTGGAAAAAAAAAAAAATAGTCCAATTACAAAGTTGGCAAAAGATATGAATAGACACTTCTCAAAAGAGACATATGAGCTGTCAATAGATACATGAAAAGCTCAACCTCACTAGTCATCAAAGAAATGCAAATTAAAACTACACTGAGATATCACCTAACTCCAGTCAGGATGGCTGTCATCAATAACTCAATAAATAACCGATGCTGGAGAGGATGCAGTGAAAAGGGATCACTTCTACACTGTTGGTGGGAGCGTAAACTAGTATAATCTTTGTGGAAAACAGTTTGGCTATTCCTAAAAGATCTAAAAATCGACCTCCTGTATGACCCTGCAATCCCCTTACTGGGATTATACCTGGAGGAACTCAAATCACTCGATGAATTGGATACCTGCACACGCGTTTTATTGCAGCATTGTTCACATCAGCCAAAACATGGAACCTACCATGCTGTCCATCAAAAGAGGACTGGATAAAACAAATGTGGTATATATACACAAGGGAATATTATGCAGTCATAAAGAAGGACAAAATTATGAACTTTGCAGCAACTTGGATGGATTTAAGGTCTATAATACTGAGTGATCTATCACAGAAACAAAGAACCAAGTATCATATGTTCTCACTCATAAGTGGACCTTGAACAGCTATTGGAATACTATAAGAAAGTGATTGGCAGTAGTGGGAATCTGCTAGGGGGAGAGGGGGGCACACCTTATCAACAAGGGTACCTGCATAACGAACATTTGTATACTAACCCTGAATTTACCCCACATCTTTAAAATTAAAAATTAAAAAATTTTTTTAATGGAACAGCCAGAGAACACAAAAGTTATGCTTTTTTGTGGAAAGTGCTAATGAATGGGTGAGGAGTCGCGAGAAGGTGCCAAAGACAGGAGGTGAAGCGGCCTTCTTCCAACTTAGTCAGCAGACGCTCACACCTGAGGTGCTGGGTCGCTGTGTGCTGCGGAGAGTTGAGGTCACCAGACAGACGCATTCCTGCCCAGCATGAGTCTACCGTCTAGTAGGGAAGACATGTCAAGCCAGTAAACCCACATGAAGGATTCAGATTCATATAGACATCCAAACTGTAGCACGTGTGAGCCAGGAAACCCTCCTATAGGATGAATGAATACTACACATGACAAGACAGGTGGCCAAGGAAAGTTCCAGGAACCAGCGAGAAAGAGTGAGGGTGGGGGAAGCCTGCTCCAGCTTTCCTAAGAAGGGACCCTTGGCTGATACCTGGAGGAGGAGGAGCGGGTCTACCCTTGGCCGCTTGGAGGAGGAGGGGCGAGGAGGCAGGAGGAGCCAAGAGGTTTGGGATAGGTGAACCAGCAGCACACGGGCCAAGGAAGGTGCAGGCAGGGCTGGTTTGAGAAGTGAAGGAAGGCCAGTACTGGACACAGGTGGGGAGGAGAGAGAAAGACTAGGAACAGAAGCAACAAGGGAGTGGAAGGATGGGCATTTGCAGGGGATCTAGGAGGCTTGCCTTGTGTGTGGGTAAAACAGAGAAGAGATAGGGAAGAGGTGCAGGGCACTGAGACCCGCTGCGTGGCAAGGACACCCACCCTTCAGCAGCATGTCAGGAATTGCTTGGGAAAACCCCACAAGGCAGTGGAGTCATTTCCACTTCAGGGACAGGTAAAGTGATGCCCCCTGGTGTCCTCTCACCCACCTGTGATCACTCATCTCAGGTGTCACTCATGAGATGTGAGTCCCTTCATTGAGAGAGCCACCTCCTGCCTTGGGATGACATTGAAGTCCCCACTTCCACCCACATGGCTGTGGTCCCTGGGGATGCACAGAAATGGCTGCAAGGCACAGAGCAGGGAATCCATCCCCTGGTTAGAGTCTCCCTTCAGCAGCCCAGGGTCTCGGGGTTGGATTCTTCTGTCTCTTCTTTTCTTATATACCAGATGGGCCCCTTCTGTGCCCCTACCCCCTGCAGAGTGTTTCAGGAAGAATGAAATACAACTTCCACAAGTGACATCGTTATAAAGGTTTATTAGTTTATAAAGGATGATGTGTCATTTGTTTCTTAGCGTGAATGGATTTGATGTGTGTTTGCAGACAGTGGTGAGAATATAGCTGTCCTGTGGCTGCCAGGAGAGAAGGGAAGAGTCAGAGCCAGATATGCTTGCCCTGTGGCCTTGATGAGGGTCACCAGCCTCACACGGAGGACCGGTTCTGAGGGAGGCTGGGGAAGCTATCTGGCCTCCCCTGATCTTTACATGTGCTGCTGAAGTCTTCCTGTGCATAGCTCGATGGCACAATGCCTCATCCATTTCACTGGTTTCTGATCCACACATCTGTCTTTAGCTCCAGTCTGCCCACCCCATAAGGAAGGCATGTCCAACCCATGGCCTGTGGGCCACAGGTGGCCCAGGATAGCTAATCTTTCAGCCCCACACAATCTTTTAACATCTTGTGTTTTTTAGCATTTATTTTCTTCATGACCCCATGAGTAGTTCCATTTTTGAAGTTCACACTCACGCCTGATCTATGACATTGCTTTTCGGCAGCACATACATCTGTGAGCAGCTGTTTTCAATCATGAAACACATGGAGAACAAAATTTGAACAAACATTTCTGATGAGCACCTTGAGAACTCACTAAGAATTTTGACCACTTCCATCGTGCCAGACACTGTTAGATTGATTAGTCTTACAAAAACAAGGTCAAATTTCCCACTAATTTTATATTTTTCTCAGTTTTCTAAAATCAATGATAAAAAATATATAAAATAAGACTTATTATGTATAGATACTAACTCTATTAAGTAATTTATGTGCAGCCCGAGACAATTTCTTGGAACACGATGTGGCCCAGGGGAGCCACATGGTTGTCCACCCCTGCTGTAAGATCTGGCCTGCCATCACGGTCCCTCGTGAAGCCCACTCCAGCAGAGGCTCCAGGACACCCCTGCCCCCACTGCCACTGACCCCTTGCTCTTGTCATCAGAGCCACAGTGGAGCCTTTCATTTTTTCAGTGTTCACTGCTGCCTCATCCTATGTGCCTTGTCACCGTCTCCTAGCCATGGGTAGAACCGACGACGAGCTCAGAAGTTCCAACAGTGTACTGAATGGTGTCACGCCCAGAACCTGTCTGCTTCACCACACGAGCTGGTGTTTCTGTAAGGCAGGAACATATACCTGCTACCACCCTCAGATGTTCCAGCTAGATGGGTATGTGTCCCTTTCATATGCATCACTCCAGAGCAAAGCCACAGAACTCTATCTTGTTTTCTGCTGCCTTTACTTTCTTCATGCCCCAGTGTCAAGAAGAATCATTTCTCCTTAATTTCTTCGTGACTTGGCCCATCTGGGCACTCAGGGTCTCTCTCATTTCTTCACATTGGGGCATGTCATCCTTGGTCATCTCCTACAGCCCTGCATGACGCAATCCATCTTCCTTACATGCTTCCTTTCCGCAATACCCATATCCACTTGTGGTTGTGTTGGGAGCCGGTCGTGGAGGCCCACCTGAGCGTTGGGGGTCCAGGCGGGCTGCGGACCCTGAGACCACCAGGTTGTGTTCGAGAGCTGAAGGCCCATTCCCTCCTCCTTTCTTTGTTGTTTGGTATAACCCACTAGCAGGGACTTTTATGATCTAAGCATGAAGTTCTGAGAATATGACAGGCATGGCTGACTCTGGGGATCCGTTGTTCCCGTTTCTCACGGGCTGCAGTTTCAGCTTTAAACTTAACACAGTTCAAGCTCAGGACACATTTGGGAGCCTTATACATGATACAAGCTTCTTTATAAGATTTAAAAGTATATTTGTAGAATTAGTATATACATTTAGAGAGCTGTTTCCAGCTTTAGATGGTATAGATGATTATCTAGGGATACCAGAAATGGCCCAGCACGAACTTTGGACTGGGCCACATTCCTAAGGGTCCAGCATCCACTTTGGGCTGGGCTGCATTCTTTTAAACAGGTTCTTTAGCTACAATTAGTGTAGGCCTTTTTCTACTTATTATATAAGTTGAATTTATTTTATTCATAGAAAGTATTGTAGAATAGGTCATGCTATGCCAGGGAATGATGTTAGTTCAAGCGTGATCAAACATGATACTTTAAGGTTTTATAGAATAAAGCTAACTTTAGAAATTTCATTGTTCCCACTTTCTACTAATTGCAGTTTTGGCTTTAGTACTATTACAGTTTGTATTTGGGTTTTATTTTAGAAGCTTTATTGCTGATGATCAGCCTTATATATCAGGATTAGGAATTAGAAAGTTTATAGAAATTAAGATAGATACATAGGATTTTAGAATAGCCATTTTGTTAAGAGATCATAATCAATTGTTCCTGGAAATGGCCCAGCGTGATCTTTGGACTGGGCCACATTCTTTAGGAACTGGTTTGAGCTATAAGTAAGAGTTTTTTATAGTACAGGTAAAATTAGCACAGAATAGAAAGGTATTAGGATTTTAGTCAGTCATTAGGTGCTGGGTATGCATAAGTTTTAGAAGTTATTGATTATTAGGATTTTATGATGTTAGAATTGTTATATTGCTTTTGAGGAATATAAACAAATCATGAGGAACAGTGAGATAATTTTGGGATTGTCCTTCCTCATGCTTGGGAAAACGCCTGGTGGGTGGGGGACGCTCCTCACCTACTTGGCTTTGTGTTCATGTGAAAGTCTTTTGATTTAATTGGGATTGTCCTTCCTCATGCTTAAGGAAACACCTGGTGGGTGGGGGGGGGATGTGCCTCATCCACCTGGCCTTGTGTTCACGTGAAAGTCTTGTGATTTAACATGTGAAAATTTGGGATAAAAGACTCACGGTTGGTCCCAATAAATGACTTCTGCTCAATTTCACTGAACAGTTGTCCACTTTCTTTCTTGCTCTTTCTTCCTCTTTATATCTATCCCTCCATTTTTCTTTCTTTTAATATCTATCCCTATTACAGAATCGGCTTCTGCACTAGACAGAGTCCAGTCTCTTTCTTTCTCCCCCTTTCTCTTTCTTTCTCTTTATTTCTCCAGAATAATCGCCGACGCTGCCCCACCTTCCAGGGATCCTCTAAATCTCTGTAGGGACTAGCCCCCTGTATGGTTGTCTGTTGGATCAAGTCTGGTGTCTTCCTCCTGAAACCCCTCCCTTCTGAGGTCTCCTTGGGTTTCCCTCCTAGTCCCTTCAGCAGCCTCCGTGTGCCAGGTGGGCCTCTTCCCCATTTCCCACACGCCTTTCATCTTGGTTCTACTGTCAGCTTCCTCAGTCTGGAATGTCTCCCCTACGTCTCTGCCCTCAAGACTCTCAGATCCCACTGGTACCTTCCTAGGGAGAGAGGAACTGGAGGGACACCATACACTTTCTGTCAGCAGTAGGAGTGGGTCATGCCTACTGCAGGGATAATCACAGGACTTGAGACAAAGAGCCAGGCTTGTGAATGAGACTTGGAAGGTATTCTGCACATAAGGAGTGAGTGAAGTTATCAAGTGACCTCAGGGTTAAGCTCTGTCCCAGGTTAGCAGGTGGGAAAAAGAAGAACACAGTGACAGAGAATGTGTAGGCTGCTGAGGAAGTAATCCGAGATTTTGGGACACCAGCACAAGGAAACTGTCAGCCCCTGCTGCAAGGCACATATCACCCGTGGCACACTTGGGCTGTTAAGCCTGACTCTCCCTATGTGGTAAGCCCAGCTATTACCATGTGGGGTGAGCTACTCCTTCTGGTCCAGCCTCTCTGTGCCTGAAATGCCTTAAATGTACTCACTGGGGCTTTCTCTCCTGGGGATACCTGGTTTCTCCAGTCTTTGGATCACAGGGCTGGCCTTGCTCCTTGCACGCTACTCCCTCCAGTTATGGCAGAAGTAGTGCATTCCAGATCCTTCCCATCTACTGTGATGCCAAGGAGAACTGATATTTTCACTGGAGATCTCAACTAAACGAGCAAAGTTGTCCATGGTGGGGCGCAGAGACCTCTGGGTTGGGAGTCAAACATTCCCAGAGCCAAGTTCTAGTTTGTCTTTGTAGTGGAAACTTTTTGAAATTTGTTTGCCTCATCTGCAAAATTATGATGATAAAGTCTATCTCACAGGGTTGTTACAACGTGAGCATTGAGTAAGACAAGATTGGAGAGAACTTTGAGAACAGCTGGATATTTTACAAAATTGAAGCATAATAAATATCTTCAGGGGGCAGATGCATTAATTCCTGCAATACATTTGAAAGAGGAAAAGAGCAAAATGAATGCCATTCTCATGAATAGTGTAATTGGATTATGAAAAATAGAAGTCTATTTTTGTAATTTTTAATGGAAACTTGTTAGGCACTAAAACACTAACGCCATGCAAGATGGTGCATGCAGGCGTGTGCATGCACACACACACACACACACACACACACACACACACACACACACACACACACACATTCAGTCAATACTTCTCTTGATGAGCTGAAATCTCTTGGACTTTTTGAGAATTGAGGAAGCCAAGCAGGCAGTTTCTAAGGAAGTTCTTCCAGGAGACAGGAAGTGAAATCTCACAGAGTTTTGTTACTAGTCTCAGACTTTGTGTTAAGAGACAGCATCATAGTGGCCTCTGAATAAACCTTTCTCAGGGTAAACCAAAGCTGTCTTGTACATTTGAACATATCTTTTCAGTTTTCAGTAGCATCATGAAGTGCTCGAGTCTGCCAGGGTGGTGTCTTGAGAGCTGGGGCATTGATGCTTTTGGTCCAGGGATACAAGACAAAGAGAAACCACAGCATCCAATCCTTGTGGACAATGCCATTAGGTTGGGTAGAAAGTTAACTGCTTCTCCAAGCCCGAAGTAATGCCAGCTTTAAGGAACATTTTAATACTCTTTTTTTTTTTAGAGGAACATTTTAATTCTCTTTTATCAGAGCAGTCATACTGGTAATGGGCAATTTATATAAGATTAAAGTTTCTCTTATTTCTTTTTATATAAAAAGGTTAAAGACCTATAGTGACATTTAAGCACCTTCATCTTTAGTTTTTAATCTCTCAGAGTCTTTCATTTGCGTGCCAAGAACAGCACAGTTATGGTTTCTTCAGAGAACCAAAGCTTTCACAGACACGGTATCTCTGCTGAACAAAGCCAAGTATTTAAATAGCAGAGTATGTGACCAGAAATGACAACTGTAGAGACATCTGGCTATTTCTCTAAAGCAGCACTAAGCCAGGAAAGAAAAGATTCCCCAGATGAAACACAGAAGTAGGGGGATTCAAAAATCATAATAATAAAGAGGTGTCTAAGTGTTGCTAACAGTCTTGTAGACATGGTTACCGCAAGCTGTTGGTACCAACCAGTAAGAACAGTAACAGGAACACAGCAGCCACATTCATGAAAAATGACTGAACCACATAGCAGAATCATTCCAAGGAAATGATCACCCTCTGTTGGGCATTAGCACATTTATCACGGGCAACAGCCTTATGAGGTGGACAGCAGCTACAGCTATGGAACGCTGGGCTCCACACTACTTTCTTTTACATTATTATCTTGTGCAATACAACAGACCTGTGCAGTATTACCTAGTTTATTTTATTTTATGATGGAACTGGGGAGACACATGAGCAGATTTTTTTCCCCAAGGACTGTGGCTGGTAAATGCAGAGGAAGGATTTAAACTAAGAATTATCTGATCCCTGAAAACAGAATTTCCTGATAGCAGTGCCACTCATAAGCTTGGGATTCTCTCCAGGAAGACTCAAGATAAATACCTGTGCATTGATTGATGAGAACAGACAGAAATCACTTGACTCCACCCAAATTACCTGCCACTGGACCTTGAGGAAGGGGATGGGGAGACTGGAAAAAAAGGAAATGAACAAAAAATTGGGTATCTCTGTTAACTCTACCTCCTGTCTTCTCGTTTTTTCACCCAAGTAACAGAGGTCTAGGAAGGGATGCACCCAGCAATCTCGCTACTCTATAAGCCTCTTGTTCTAGGGCGTCTACCAGATTAGCACTCAATGAATGTTCTTATCATGAGGTAAATGCTTAAAGAAGCAAAGACAACAACAGTGGGGAAACTAGTGTCTGAGGGAAATTTTGGTTTTTAAAATCTTCACCTCCTCCAGTTTTAGACAGTTTTATTTATTTATTTATTTTTTGAGTTGGAGTCTCACTCTGTCGCCCAGACTGGAGTGCAGTGGCTGCTCCCGGTCACCGCAGCCTCGACCTGCTGGGCTCCTGCGATCCTTCCGCCTCAGCCTTCCAAGTAGCTGGAACGACAGGCGTGCGCTACCACGCCCGGCTAATTTTTTGATTTATTGTAGAGATGAGGTCTCGCCAAGTTGCCCAGGCGGGTCTCGAACCCGCAGGCTCAGGCAATCCACTCGCCTCAGCCTCCCAAAGGCACGGGATAACAGGCTGAGCCACCTAGCCCGGCTGTCCTGATCTATTTAAAGATGGCGGTACTTCATCATACAGGCTGGCACCATGAGAAACAATCCTCTCGTCCTAAGATCTGATATTTCTGTGAAAAGATTCTGACACTTGAGAAAGATTCTACTGATGAGCTTTCAATTTGCTGTGCTGTCAGGGAGCCTATAGAAACCACATTTTGAAAAAATTAAGTGAGAGCAAGTGAGGAAAATGGGCATAAATAATTTGTTTTCCTTCTATCACAATGATCACTATAATGAGGAAGAAATAAATGAAGAGGCCCTGTCCAGTTACTTGGAAGACTGAGGCAGAAAGATTACCTGAGTTCAGCAGGTTGAGGATGTGGTGGCTGTGAGCGTGCCACTGCATTCCAGCCTGGGTGATAGAGTGAGACACACACACACACACACACTACATTCCAGCCTGGGTGATAGAGTGAGGACACACACACACACACACACACACACACACACACACACACGGAGCCAGTCAATTCTACCTCCATTCAGGGGTCTCATTTAGTGGAGTGATGTCTTAAGGAAAGATATGGGAACTAAACTTCCCAATTTCACTTAATCTCAGCATCTCATTGGCATAGGAAACTGATGTTTACAGAAGGGTCCTCTCCACTCCTCCCACAAATTTCTTTCACTTCATAAGTAGTTGCTCGAGTTTAGTAAATCTGGCCTGCTAGTGAATTCAGAAGCAGGATATTTCCTTCCTTAATCTTGTATTCATGAAGAAAAATGTGAGCTGGAGAAGTAACACCTATGTAGGTAGTTTAGTACATGTGGTCCAAACAGATTATTCCAGGGATTTAGGTCCATTAGTGGGACAAGTTTTTCCCTCTGCTCTGCATAGCTAAAGTCAATTTTGTAGTAATATCAGTTCTACTGTTCATATCCAGTAATAGGTAAAGGAATCTATTTAAAAACCATCAGTAGCATTTAGTACCAGACAGAAAGTCAAGTTTTTAAATCTTTATCTCAAGTTTTTGTTTTTGTTTTTGGTGAGGCTCAAAGAAAAATATATACACAAATGACTTTTAATGACATAAATAGATTAAAATATGGTGGTATGTTTATCATTAAGCTTTATTTGATTATAGTTATCACTACCCTCTCTCTTGAATGACTTTTTCTTGGTGTTAATCTCCATACCACTAAAGTATATATTTCTTTTATAATGATGAAAGAAGAATGCAGATTTTTATTTTTAAAATATTTATTTATTTAGAGATGGGATTTCACGTTGTCTTCCAGGCTGGAGTTCAGTGGCACTCTCGTTGTTCACCACAGCCTCAATCTCCTGGGCTTAGGTGATCTTTCTACCTCAGCCTCCTAAGTAGCTGGGACTACAAGCCTGCACCACCAGGCCAATTTTTTGATTTTTTGTAGAGACAAGGTCACAGTATATTGCCTAGACTGGCTCAAACCATCAGCAGACTGATTGCATAGAAATGTGAGCATAACATGTACAGATTACCTAGGTAGAACCAGAAAATTCAATGTGTTTAATATAAAATTTTAGCAACCTTAGTATAGGTACAACCTCCTGAAAACTTCAGAGAAAGAGATCCTACTGTCCACTTCGTGATAATAAAAACACATTTTCAAAATATTGCTATTTATTTGCATGGCACTTTGCAGTTTTTAAAGTTCTAGTTTAAACATTTTACTGAATTTTCACAACAAAATTATGAGGGACACAAGACCATTGTATTTCCCATTCTATAGATCAGGAAGTCAAGACCTAGTTCAGGTGTGGTGCCCAGTTTTCCTAGCTAAGTACTGGCAGAATTCAGAATCGAGTCTAGCTGTATTTACTCTTAGTGACTGTGCTGGGAAAATTAATCCACTGGCAGAATTCAGAATCGAGTCTAGCTGTATTTGCTCTTAGTGGCTGTGCTGGGAAAATTAATCCTCTTTCTATGGAGATCTGGCTTTATTTTTAATTCTAAAACTGGAGTTTTGATCATTAGTGCAAACATAATCCTTGGGTGGTACAGGCAGACCTTGGAGATACTGTCAGTTTGGTTCCAGACCACCGTAGTAAAGCCAACATCACACTAAAGGAAGTCACAAAAAATTGTTTGGTTTCCCAAATATAGAAAAGTTACATTTACACTATTCTGTAGTCTATTAAGTGTTCAGTCGCATTATGTCTAAAAAACAATAATGTACTTTAATTTTAAGATATTTTATTGCTAAAAATGCCAGTGATCATGGGTGTTCAGTGACTTGTCACCTTTTTTGCTGGTGAAGGGTCTTGCTTCAAATTTGATGGTGACTGAAGGTTAGGGTGGTGTTTGCTGAAAGTTGGAGTGGAAATTTCTTAAAATATGACAACAGTGAAGTTTGCTGCATCCATTGACTCTTCCTTTTATGAAAGATTTCCCTGTAGACTGTGGTGCTGTTTGATAGCATTTTACCCATAGCAGAACTTTTTTCAAATTGGAGTCATTCCTCCAAAACCCTACTGCTGCATTATCAACAGAGTTTATGTTTTATCCTATATCATTTGTTGACATTTCAATAATGTTTACAACATTTTTACCAGGAGTATATTCCATCTCAAGAAACCACATTTTTTGCTCATCCATAAAAAAATAACTCTATTCGCTCAAATTGATAAAGAGATTTCAACAATTTAATTACATCCTCAGGTTCCACTTCTCATTCTAGTTCTCTTGCTATTTCTACCAAATCTAGATACTTTCTCCACTGAAATCTTAAATCTCTCAAAGTCATCAGTGAGGGTTGCAATAAACTTCTTACAGACTCCTGTGTATGTTGGTATCTTGGCCACCTTCAATGATTCATGAATGATTTTAGTGGCATCTAAAATGATGACTCCTTTCCAGAAGATTTTCAATTTGCTTTGCCCAGATCTGCCAGAGGAATCAATATCTGTGGCAGAGATAGCCTTATAAAATGTGTTTCTTAAATAATAAGACTTGACATCAAAATGACTCTTTGATCTATGGACTACAGAATGGATAGCATCTTTTCCAGTAGAAGACTGTTGTATCTGCATGGAAACTTTGTTGTTTAGTGCAGCCACCTTTGGTCAATGGTGTTAGCTAGAACTTCTGAATGACTTGCGGCAGCTTCTACACCAGCACTTGCTGCTTCTCTTTGCGCTTTGATGTAATAAAGAAGTATTCTTTCCTTAAACCTCATGAACCAACCTCAGCTAGCTTTCAACATTTCTTCACCTCTTGCAACCTTCACAGAAAGGAAGACAGTTAGAGTCCCGTTCTGGATTAGGCTTTGGCTTAAGAGAATTTTGTGCTGTGGCTGTCATGATCTTCTGTTCACTCCTACTTTCTCCATATCAGTAATACTGCTGTTTCACTTTCTTTTTCCTGTGGTCATTGGAGTAGCATTTTTAATTTCCTTCAGTAACATTTCTGCATTCACAACTTGGCTAACTGTTTGGCACAAGAAATCCCATAAACTTTACCCTTGGAGTTACTAATATGATTATGTTCCATTATGAGGCAAATGATTTTTCGGATTGTAATTAAGGTTACAAATCAGTTGACCTTAAGACAGGAAGGTCATCCAGGTGAATCTATCTTGTCAGAGAAGCCCTTTGGCACCAGAGCATTTTCTCTGTTAGCAAGAGTGATCAGAAAGATTCTCAGCAAGAAAAGGATTAGCATACTGTTGCTAGTTTGACGATGCAAGGATTTTGAGAGCAGCTTCTGGGATTGTGAATGACCCGCAACCAACAGCCAGCAAGAAAACTGGGACCTTACTCCTACAACTACAGGAATGAACTTGGAAGCAGATTCTTCCCTGTCTGCAGTCAAGAGCCCAGGCCAACTGACAGCTTGATTTCAGCCTGTGAGACTCTTAGCAGAGAATCCAGTTGAGCCCACCTGGAGGTCTGACCTAAAGAACTATGAGGGTGCTAGTTGCTATGACTGTGGTAAGTAGCAGTGTAGCAGTAGGAAATTAATACAGGCATATTTCTCTATCACCTGTAGCTTTAAGAAAAAAAAATAGTTTTTTTTTCCTGAAGCTTTTTGTTCACAGAATACTGAGTACCAAACAGCAAAAGTTCACCTTCAAGAGATACATTGTACCCATAACAATACTAGCTTTTAAGCTTAAACTTTGAACAGAGAAGATAATGCAATTGAGTTTGTTATTGGCAAGTAAAGGTCAATTTAGTGAAATGTCGAAGACTTTTCAGTGAAAAGGCTGATCATTAAATCTGACATCAAGTCAGTGTTCTGGGTTATAATCTGCAAGCCATTGATTGTCCTCCTATGACTCTCAGAAACTGACTCCTCTCTGTCTTTTCCCAAGCCAAAGTCAGGTTGCTCAGTGTTCTCCTGTGGGCTCTGGAAGTGCCTTTTCTTGCTGGTGACAATCCAGGTCTCTGCAGCAAAGTGGAATCCTTGGGCATTTAGCTGGTTTTAACCTCCCTCCACCTTCGATTAATCCTCAATAGGCTTCCCAGCTTCACTTCTGATGATATGTCCACACAGACCCTAAATTGTGCAAATACTTATCATTCCCAGACATGCTAGAAACCTTTCTAATTTCACCCACACTCTTCCTTCTCTGCATGATGTCCAGTCTTCTATTTCCACCTGTAGAAATTGTACTTATTGTATTCAGTCCTGGTGTCATGATGCCCAAGAATTGCTTCTAGATTCTTCCAGGAAGAATTGGGTATTTCTTCTTCTGTGTTCTCAAAGCCTTCAAAAACAGCTCTTGCCTACTGTTGCATAAATGCCACAGCATTAAGTTACTGACGATAAGAACAAAGGTCTGTATGTCACCAAGGCCTGGTACAGTTCGTTGATAGACGTTGGATCCATGTATATGGGATTGGGTGATGCTAACGTACTCAGGCTCAGGGAGATAAGAAAGATGATCAGGAGGCACAGAGGCATAGATCCATGCTTCCTGTAATGTGCATGTCAGTACAGCGCCCATTACTTTCTCCTTTGATTGTCTTGTGGAACCTTCATGCTTCGCCCAAATTTTGTAATCTACGAGTCAACCACCCTTCATTTCCAACCAAACACAGATGATTCCAAGAGGAACATCTCCCTGTGTTGTGTCCATAACATCCCCACAACCGGATACACATCTACATACAAAAGCCTTCTTCAGCTACCTAGAAATTAATTTTATGTAACCCCTCTTCTCTTATCACCCAATAATGTCTCTCCATAGCAGAGATCTGCATGGTTCAATATGGCAGTCAGTAGCCACTGGCCATGAGCACAACTTGAGACATGCCAAAAGTGTTAAACCCCTACTGGATTTCAAAGACATGATGTGAAAGAAAGATTGTTGAATATATTGATTATATGTTGAGAGGGTATATTGCCTATACTGGGTAAAGGAACATATATCACTACAATTAATTTCACCTACTTCTTTTTTTTTGAGTTGGAGTCACTCTGGAGCCTCAACCTGCTGGGCTCTGGTGATCCTTCCGCCTCAGCCTTCCAAGTAGCTGGAACTACAGGTGCGTGCTACCACACCTGGCTAATTTTTTGATTTATTGTAGAGATGAGGTCTCGCCAAGTTACCCAGGTGGGTCTTGAATCCCGCGGGCTCAGGCAATCCACTCACCTCAGCCTCCCAAAGCATGGGATTACAGGCTGAGCCACCGAGCCCGGCTCACCTACTTCTTTTTACCTTTTCAAACAAGGTCTCTAAAGTTTTAAGTTACATGATGGTTTGTATTTGTGACTTGCATTATACTCTGTTGAGTTGTCTAACCTAAAGCCTAATGCATCTGTGCCTTAATCTGGCACTATAATCCACAACTGATGCAATCTCCTCTTGCCTCACCCTGCATGTCCCACACACAGAATGTCCACCATGGGCTCTACTTTCTCAGAACCTCCAGGCTTTCTTATTCTTTTCCTCTGCCCATAATATTCCCTGGATAACCTTCTCTTTTTTTCATTTTGCTTATCAATATCTCATCCCTTCTTCCAGGTCAAGTTATCTTCATTGCCCACAAGAAACCTCCTCTGATCCCATCAACAGAAAGGGATTTCTTTCTTCTGAAGGCAGGATTCTGATGTTTATATATCTGTGAATCTATTTTTTCTTTATTACATTATAAGTACTTAGAAGATAGGAACTATTTAATGTGTCTATCTGTATATACCTCCACAAATAGCATAGTGACTTCCCTCAGTGACTCTCAAAGAATAAGAAAGGCATAAATTGAATGAAGGAATCCTATTTAGGAAATAGGTTTGAGGTTGAATATGCATGTGTAGATATGCTTGCATATATAAATTTATACATAAACATAGATGCACATACATACTATTTAATAATTTAGTGAGGCGAGAAAGACCCAAACAGATTCTATGGGACCTTAGAGAAGAATGAGGAATGAAAATCTGCAGAAGGAAAAACAACATCGAGAACATTAGAACTGGAAGAGACTATAGAGAATATGGCACCCAATACCCTCATCTTAGAGATGAAGGAGACGAGGATGGAGGAGTTAGGGGACCCCTGCCAGATGGGAAGCCAGATGTGAGAAGTATACTGCTCTATTTCCAGTGCTCAATGTAGGACTTGAGGTTTAAGAGGTCAATAAACATTGGTTGAATGAATAAATGAATGAATAATAAACATTGCAAAATAATCTCACCCAGTGGACTCAGATTAGACCTCATATCTCCTGTTTTCACTGAGTAGTGACATTTTCACTCTACCACACAGAGAGGGGAAGGAAAACAGGAAGCAACTGGGAACCATAATTAAAGCAGAATTTCAGTTAGCCATTAAATTGGCCACTTAACAGATTTTCTGGCAATGACATCTAGACATATGTGTATTTACAGGAGTGGATCACACCTTTCCTTCCTGTTCAGATGACCCTGGACTTGCCACCCTTTATCTGTGCCTAAGAGAGTATGCATGTGCTTTCAGAAATGCTCCCAATTAGCTGAGATGGGTTTTCATTGAGTCCCCACTCTTTCACGTCCTCATCCCTTTCATACATTTATTTGTTGTTTGATGTTTTACACAGCACTTTTCCCAGTAGACTACATCATCAAATTCTCAAAGCAAACTTGTGAGGTTTTGCCCACATCCCCCCAGTTGGAGAGGTGGAACCAAAGCAGTTAACTTAAGTTGGCAGACATCCTAAAGCTAAGAGGTGCTGGAGCTGAATGTGTCTTCCATACTGTTTTCAAATGTTATGAAAGTTTCTCCTATTGCTTCCCACTATTACCTGTGAATAAGAGCATGCATTCATTCTAGCTGGGGAGCGGGAACAGAGGGAAGCCATCTAATCTCAGTGTCACCAGCTAATTTCTTATTCTTCAGAATATTCTCTTCAAAACACAACTTTTGGGGTTTAGTATATGAGTAAAGAAAATAATATCTCTCTTAATAATTTTGTCTAGTATAACACTAACCAGAATAACTGCTAAATTGACTGTCCCAAACTTTATACTTTAATATTTTTCTTTCTTTCTTTCTTTCTTTCTTTCTTTCTTTCTTTCTTTCTTTCTTTCTTTCTTTCTTTCTTTCTTTCTTTCTTCTTTTTTTAATTAAAGAAGGCAAAAAGAATGCAGTCCACGATTTTAAATAGAACAGATAAGTAGGACAACATTAATCAATAAGTCTTAGCTGAGGTTGCCTACATAGGAGATCTCTGCATCTGGCACATTCTTCATGTGTGTGAGGCAATTAGCTTGTTATTTAGATGTGATTGATATAATTTGGCAACCTGGTTTATTAGTATACTTTATAACAAATTGTACATCAAATGCCAATACTACTTTTTCCCAACTGTGATTTAGCAAGGAGACTTTAAATGAATGTCACAAAGATTCTCCCCCCCACCCCTGCTCCTCCTTCCCTCCTTTCTTTCCCTCCCTCCCTCTTTCCTTCCCTCCTCCCTTTTCTCTCTCCTTCTCTCCTTTCTTCTCCTATATACACTTATCCTTAGCCCACTAATGAAAACAAAATTTAGAGCATCACATGTTATGGTAAATCTTGTTGATTGTGCACATGACCACAGGTGTGCTATGCTCCCCTTTTAGTTGTAGGATGTTTGAGTAATGTCTACCTTCCCCTTCTGTTGAGCCCTCCCTTCTCCCACTTCCTTTTTGGGCATGATGGATAATTTGAAAAAAATGCCAATGAAATAAAATGAAGCAAGACCAAAATATTTGTACTTGCATCATGGAATCCTTAGTGCTAAAAATGAGTATATTATAATAGGAAGAATCTATTAAATGAACAAGGAGTAAGTAGTGAGGAAGTCATCTTGCTCATTGACCTGGACCCTGACTGACATTGCTGCTGTTGAAACTCAGCAACAAAATTGCATTCTTCTCAGAGTTCTGGGACCTCTCTTATTCTGGTGTCCCCTTATCTAGCTATGATGAATTTTTTTTAAAATCAAACTTTCATTACAATTGATAATACTGAGTTATTTAGGGAAAAAAGTGACAAATGCTTTCCTGGGGGGAAAAAACTATTGCTTTTATTTCTGGGACCTAATTATAATACCACTTTCTATTTTAGTCCCTATTTATTTTCCAGTTCTTTGGGGGATTGGGTGGTATTTAACAAGAAAACAAGTAGTGTGCCAATGTCTAATTAAGATTTTCTTGTAGGATTAATAAGTCACGTCTCATTAGCCCCACTGAACAGAGGTGCTAATCTCTACCTTGACATTCTAATCCTGAAATAAGTTTGTGAATCAAGTATTGATGGTTGTTGAGCAAACAATTTGATTAAAGCCTCTGAGTCTTCTGACACCAGTCTCATAGCATCAATTCAAATGCATCTCTACATGCAAATGCTTAGATGGGTCTTTTTCAATGTACTAAGCAGTGGTCTGGAATGATAACTGCAGGAAGCCACTATGTTGACCCTGTCCAACAAAGAAAGCAGAGAGTGTCTGCTTTCTTCCTCAATTACCTGTGTTCCTTCCTGTAACAAATTTTCTACCCCTCTCCACCGGGGAACAAGCAAAGAGGCCAGAGTGCTCTCAGAGAGCTCTCGCCAGTTTTCTAATAGAACCTTGTGGGAGGCTGTGCCATGTACTTTTGCTAGTCATGTTCTCTGAGAGAAGTGGGCTTAGCTTCCCAGTGACATGACAGAAGGCAAAACAATTCCCTCGGTTAAAAATATCCCAGACTTCTCTTTGTTTTTCAAAACTACAGTGATTTATTTTATTTTTTTACTATAACAAGCTTTTTTATTTTGTTTTTTAAATTTTTTACCAGCATACGGCAGTGTTTCAGTGGTACAAATGAATACAGTATTGAAATGCGTTCTCTCTCTATTTTTTTAAACATATTTTTTATTTTAAAATTGTAGGGTACAGTTAAGGGTTAGGTATACAAATATGCATCGTTCGGGCACCCTTATTGATAAGGGGTGTCCCCCTCCCCATCTCCAGATATTGACTACCATTAATCCCACCTCCCTTCCCCTCCCTGCCCCCTCCCATAGTTTCCTGCCACTGTCAATCCTTTTCTTATAGTATTACAATAGATGTTCAAGGTTCACTTATACAAAACCAGAAATGCACAGGCCGTAAGAGATAAGATACACAGATGGGACCTCATTAAACTGACAAGCTTCTGCAAAGCCAAAGAAACCATCAAGAGAGCAGGGAGACAGCCCACAGACTGGGAAAAATTATTTGCCAACTCCATGTCTGACAAAGGCCTAACATCTTGATTCTACAAGAAACTCAAACGTGCTGAAAAGAAAACAAAAACCAAACAACCCCATTACAAAGTGGGCAAAAGATATGAACAGACACTTCTCAAAAGAAGACATATGAGTGGCCAAAAGACACATGAAGAAATGTTCAAACTCACTAATCATCAAGGAGATGCAAATTAAAACTACAGTGATTTAACAGGCAAAAAATAGTGGCCAATAAAGAGGAAATTAAATGCCACCATTTTTTCCTTGATCCTCAATCCCATCTTTGTAAAATTTATAAAATTAAAGAGGTAGTCTATATAACCTCTTATGGTCCTTCCATTTTTAAAAAAATTTTAATTTTAAAGATGCAGGGCACAACTCAGGGTTGGGTATACAAATGGTCATTGTACAGGTAAAATTTGGGACTCACTTTGGTCTCCAGGGTCCTTCCATTTTTAAGACTATATGCTCTTACTTTAGTGATATAATCCATGCCTACCCCCGGGAAACCAAACTTTTATTATTTGTTGTTACTTCTCCAGTGCATTTGCACATGGTGCATGCTCAGTAAATATTTCTTGAATGAATGAATGAAGTGGGGCCCTGAAATGCATTAAAATCTCAAGTGCAGGTAAAATATTTACAATGAGCTTAGGACAGGGAAGCCTGTCCTTAAGGAGTTTATGATATCACTGGGGACATTAGCTTAGATAACCTGAAACTCTTCACACCTACAGAACATTCTGGTATCAGTAGCACAATGCATGAGGGCACACTTTATGGATTATAAGAACTTAGAGAAAGTCAGACAGACCTCATGAAAGACTGAACTACAGCTTGGTGGTCATTTTGGTTTAGGCAAATGAAAATAACAATAAAATGATAAAAAAATATATAGTGTCCTTGCCAGATGTCAGGCATCTCATGTAGTATATTACATCACATTTAATCTTCATAACTCCATGAGATTGGTATTTTACAGATAAGTGAGCTAAGGCTTATATCGGTCAATAATGAAGCCGAGGTCACATGGTTAACAAATGGTAGAAGAGGCATCTGAACCCAAGTCTGACTGGCTTCAAAGACTGCTATCCTCACCCAAAGTTCTGTCTGAACAGGAAGTGAGCCAGGCACAAAGAAGTCAGTCTCGGGCAGACTCTGGTTCTCTCATCAAGCTGCTCTCAGCAAAAGTGTCCCTGCTACCCTCTTGGTTCATTGGTCCCCGTGGAGGCTGAGAACATTCCCATGTAGGACCTTGCACTTGGGGTTTTGCTTTTGTGGATGCTTTTCATCTGCCCCTCTCTGTTTGTCTCGATCCTTGATAGTCATGTTGGTCCAGGCTAACCTACCTGGTTTGATTGGTTCTGACTTCTAGGAGAAGACGATACTGCCACTGCTCATTCTGCCACCTTCCTCCAGCCCTCTGGCTCTGCATTGGCTGCTGTTTTCCAAGTTTTGTTCCAGGTTCTTTCTATCCTTCTCCTTTTCCGTTGTATGCATGTGGCTTCCCCTGGCTCTCTACCTGGGCTCCCTCCATCTCCTCAACATCTATTCACTGGGACAGAGGACATGCATGGTGACAAAGCCATGGCAGTTCAAACTGGAAGTCCAGTCTGAGCAGTTGTAAGGAAACAGAAACAAGCTCACTTTGTGTAGGGGCCAGGGAGAAATTATTTGGAAGGGAAAAAGATGGTCTGTGCTAAAGAATAGGAATATGACAGAATAGGCCGGTACATTGCATACCAGACCTCAAAAGGTAGACACAGGTATGCAAATGGTAGTGCAGCCAACAGGGCACCTGCACAAATGACTGCAGAATGAAACTGCTCATTTAAAACTATTTATATAGGAGAAAAATTCAATCCTGAAGATCACTGATGGAAGAGGGAAGGGAAGGTTAGAGTAAAGGCACCAAGCAGGAGGTGCTGATTTTTCCAGACATGAGACAGGAACAGCTTAGCACTAGGATAGAAAGGTTGGCTAAATAGGGAACAACGGTTGAGTTGGGTAGGCATTTTAAGGAAAGAGTCCTCAGGACTTGGAAGAAGATTGTACATAAAATATGTCTTTTTAAGGTGACCTCTAAGTTTTTAAAAATCTTGGCTTCTTTGAGAACGTTCAAGAAGAGGTGTTCAAGGAAATGATTTAACGTCAATTTCAATATTTTCTAAATACAAGGAGTGACCCCCTAAAACTGGTATTTATTTAAAACATTAAGTATTTATTCTTAAATGTTTTAAATTACAGTCACCTTCAAAATAGTCTCCATCTCATGCAATATACATAGAAAGATGCATTTTCCACTGCTCAAAACAGTTTTTGAACTTGCCCATTTTGATGCCTTTTAGTGCTTCTTACACTTTTTGTTTCACCTCTTCCACATGGGCAAACCATTTCCCTTTGAGGACTTTTTCCATCCAGAGGAACAAATAAAGTAGTTTTGGGCAAGATCAGGTGAATAGGGAGGGTGGGTCATGGGGTCCCACTGTTTTTGGTCAAAAACTGCTGAACACTCAGCATGATGTGGGCAGATGTGCTGGTAAATCACCCATCATGAAATGGGCATATGTGTTGAAAGAATCTCCAAAAAAAAAAAAAAAATTTCACTGAAGCTGAACGCAGCATCTCACAACAATGCTAACTGATACATAGATGTCAGTAGGTTCCTAGAACACTTACATAGTAGGGGAAGCCTGTATGTACTACAAGGGGCCTGCTCTCCAAAAGATAATTCAGAACTTTTTTTGTTGTTGTTGTTTGCCCTCGTATTTATATCAAGTCTAGTTTCATAGTGTATAGGAAAGCAACCATTAACAACCTAATGTCATTACAGTGTTATTTAGCATTAAGTATTTGGTTTTGCTCTTTCATAGTTTTCAAACCATGAACTGAGATTTCTCAGCAATATATGAGATGCTGAGAATTCTTATTAAAAATGCACATTACAACACTTTCGAATGGATGTTAAAGATCAGAAAGAATAGAGTTATTCCTTTTATTCTTCCTACATGGTAGCTATTTTCATGGTATATATTCTTATTCTAGTAATCCTAAACCCATGTAATAATAGCACAAGTTATTGTATAATGAATTGACAGTTGGAGGTAAAGACATTCAGAAATTTCATATTTTGTAAACGTTATAAGAAGACTTATACGATACACTTTTAGGGTGGCTCTCTTCATCCCTGACCCTCAATACTCATGCTCTTATATAATCCCCTCCCCTTGAGTCTGGACAGGATCTGTGACTTGTGCCTAGCCCATATAGCAGAGGTCCCCAACCTCCGGACCATGGAAAGGTACCAGTCTGTGGCCTGTTAGGGAACTGAGTCACACAGCAGGAGGTAAGCGGTATAACTGCTCCCCAACACTCGCATTACCCCTAACCTCCCTCCTGGCAGACCAGCAGTGGCATTAGATTCTCCTAGGAGTGCAAACCCTACTATGAATGGTGCATGGGAGGGATCTAGGTTGTGGCTCCTTATGAGAATCTAATGCCTCATGATCTGAGGTGGAGCTGAGGCAGTGTTGCTAGTGCTGAGGAGTGGCTGCAAATACAGATTAACATGAGCAGTGAGGTTTGACTTCATAGAGACCATCATAAAACAATTGTGTTTAGACTCATAACATAACTCTATCAGTGAGTGCAAAATGAGTTGATGTACTTGAGTTGTACAGCTGCATCTGGTGGCATAATTATTGTATAACTATGCATACTATAATATATAATTATGCAAATTGTATAACTATGTATAATTTTTCATTATATATTTCATTATATACAAATATATATTGTTATATATTACAATGTAATATATAATAGAAATAAAGTGCACAATTAATGTAATGTGACTGAATCATCCTGAAACCATTGCCCCCCCCCACGGTCCATGGAAAAATTGTCTTCCAAGGAAACCAGTCCCTGTTACAAAGGTTAGGGACCACTGCCCTTAGGCAAAGGTGATGGCGTTATCACTCTTGTGATTTTGCTGCATGACATAAGACTGTCTTTCTAGTAGGCTTGCTCTCAAGTCTCTCTCATTGCTGGCTTTGAAGGGGAAGCTGCATGAACCTTCAACTGCTAGAAGCTAAATGCTGTCAACAGTCACATGCCAGGAGGCATGTTCTTCCTTCAGTGAAGCCTCCAGATGAGAACCACGTCCTGGCTGACACCCAGCCAAACCATACCCACCCACACTCATGACCCCAGAGGGAGGAGATCATACATGTGTGTTGTTTTAAGCTGCTAAATTTGTGGGAGCATCGAAAATGTGTAGCATAGAAAATAAATACAGTTCACTCTTTTATTGGCTCTATTTAATTAATTTATTCATGTCACATATTAAGACCCAAGGCTCTATAGATGGCGACTGGTGCTTCCCTCTTCCCAGTCACCATGCTGGAGACCCGGGAGTAATCCTGGCTTCTCCCTGCCCTTATGCTCAACATCCACCATCTCCCCACTACATGCCACCTCTCTACCAGCTCTTCCCTTATGTCACATGTTAAGACTCAAGGCTCTTTAGATGGTGATTCATGTTTCCTTCTTCCCAGTCTGCACTCTGGAGCCCCAGGAGTCATCCCAACTTCTCCATGTCCCTTGTGTTCAACACCTACCCTCTCCCCCACCACATCTCACCTCTTAACTAGCATTTAATTCACTTCATGTGTTAAGACCAAGGCTCTATAGATGGTGATTTGTGCTTCCTTCATCCCAGTCACCATGCTGGACACCAGTGATTCATCCTGGCTTCTCCCTGCCCTTATCAACAACACCATTTATCCACCAGATCTCACCTCTTAGCCAGCTCTTCTTTCATGTCACATGTTAAGACCCAAAGCAGTTTGTGTTTCCCTCTTCCTCATCACCATGCTGGAGACCAGGGAGTCATCCCAGTTTTTTTCCCTGTCCCTTGTCAATAGCTACCATCTTCCCATCAGATCTCATCTCTTAACTAGCTCTTCCCTCATGTCACAAGACCCAGGGCTATGTAGACGGTGATCCATGCTTTCCTCTCCCACCCTGGAGACCCGGAAGTCAACCTGGCTTCTCCTTGCCCCTTGTCAACATCTACCATCTCCCTACCAAGATCTTCCCTCTTAACCAGCTCTCCTTTGCATGCTTCATATCCTCCAAAGCAGTGGAACTCAAACACACACGCCATGCCTTTCCTCATGAGCTCACTCTCATAGAGACATAGAGAGACAGCAGAGTTGACAAGGGCAAGGAATAACTTACCACAGAACACAGCACTGATGTATGCTGAGCTGGCAAGTTGGTGTCAGGGCCCCTGCTCAGGCCACTGTTAACCCTGTTGTTGCCTGGGGTCTCAGTGGCCCAGAAATGACCTTGCTCTACTGTAGAGTTACTTTGGACAACTCTCTCTACCAGCTCTAATCATTTCCTGCTTGAACCAAACGTTTACTCGGACTTGAATCTTCTTTCCCCTCAACTATCTTCTAGCTGATTCGCAGATGGATGAGTGCGGCCCCCAAAGTCTTCCATAGTCCGGCTGGCCCTGTTCCTGCTCTGAATACCTCTCTTGGTCCATCCTCCCACCTCTCACTCTCTGATTCAATAATACCCATAGTTTATAGTGTAGTTTCCAGGGAAGACCCACGTTATTTCCATGTCTTATATTCTTGCTGTCCTGCTAAAGTGGGCTCTTTCCCAGCATTTATTAGACTGACTTCATCTTGCCATTTAAGATTCCATGGATATATGGTGAATCTTCAGGATCCTTCACCATCTATCAGGGAGGGTGACCAGAGGCTTTGTGGAAATCTAAATGGAAAGGCATCAAGTCTACTGCAAATTGCTCACTCGGCCACTAGGGGCGTCACTCTGGAGTCCATCCTCGAGTTCTGACAAAATGAACAGGAATGCTAGAAAGTTCTAAACATGCTAGATGACCACCTCAGTGACAATGACTTTTAGGTATCATTTTGCACATCTTTTCATTTGACTAGATGGAAATATAATCAAAATGTGCTTTTTCACTACAATAATATTAAAATAATACTGGTATGGGCAGATGTATGTTTTCACAATTTAATGGAGGAATTTTATTTCTCATAAAAATGCCTTTTTAAAGCACTCTCCATTGGGTGGAAAGGTCACACAGTGAGAAAGAATGAAAAGAGATTTTAGCACTTGTATATTTGAGTGACTAGAGATGATGTTATTACTACATTTTTGATGCCAGAAACTGGCACAATATATGTAGGACATGAAAGAAAGCCAATCTGGGTTTAAAAACTTGGAAAAAAAAGTCAGCAAAATATATTTAGGTATCAAAACTGGTCCAAGTAGTTAGCAAGAAAAATAATCAACTCCATGAGTTTGGAAATTTACTAGGAATTCAGGTGCCACTAGGGGGCTCTCCAACATTTGAGAGCAGTAGAGAGGCCAAAAAAATCACAGCAAGGATAATAGGATAATGAATAAAAAAGTCCCGTAGTCTAAATCATTCCTTGGTCACATTAACATTTGCATGTTTGTATAAAGCCTGAAAATGGAACTTTATTATTTTAAGGTTTGCTAGAGTTAAAAGTGTAGTTACGGTAAATAATTTAGCAATCCAAATGTAAATTTGCACCTGTTAGAGAAGGCATAATGGGCTTCATTGCACTTAATTTCTTGAGTGTAATAAAAGGGGGAAAAAGACCTTCATCTTGTTTCCTAATTACTTTTATTCTGGTAATACAAAGCAAATAATTAACATTTTTACCACCTGAATTATTCCATCACATTGATAGGTTATTATTTATTGATATGAAATATAGCCCTCTATACATACAGATACAGAGATAACTATGTAATTGGATATAAGATTGCTTAACTTTATTCAACAGAATATGCAGAATAAAACTTTGACATTATGAATACTAATATATACCAGTTAAAGGAATCAATAAAAGGCTTGGTCCTATGTGGATAAACTTAGGAAAAAAGGTAGCATGTTATTAAGATATAATTCATTTATTGTTCCAAGACATGTAAAATGCAAAATTTGTTTAAAAACTTTTCCCCAGTGACATTAAATCATATTTATGACAAAAGCATTATTACGAGGAAAGGAAACACTGGGTATTTAGCATCTTTTATATTGTATATTGTGATTTATGTTTGTTTCTATACCTTCAAATATATTCCAATTCTAAGAGTACTATGTTACATATTTCTTATTTGTTTCTATTATTGTCAAATATTGTGGCATGAAGATGCGAAATTCTGCACAGAACTGTATTTGGAATCTATTTTAAGCTCTCGAAAATATAAACCCTTTGAAAGAAAGTAATCAACATTATTTAAGGGTGGGAGGTGTGGCGAACAAGGGAAATGGCACTTCTCAGCTATTGTTCCTTATTCTTTTTCCTTCCTCCTTTTATCAGAGTATAGGGTACATTCTCATTTCTTTTTATCTGGCTTCCCATCTCAACCTGTTGATTTCCAATTAACATTTTAAATGTAAATTTTTTCTTTTGAGTTGGAGGTCTCATTCTGTCACCCAGGCTGAAGTACAATGGCACAATCATGGGTCACTGCAGTCTTGACTTCTTGGGTTCAAGTCATCCTTCTGCCTTGGCCTCCCAAGTAGCTGGGACTTCACGTGTGTGCCATTATGCCTGGCTAATTTTTAAATTTTTTTGTAGAGACAGGGTCTTCCTATGTTGCCCAAGCTGGTCTTAAACTCCTGGGCTCAAGCGATTCTTCTGCTTCAGTCTCCCAAAATGCTGGAATTTCAAGTGTGAGCCACTGTACCTGGCCAAAATATAGGTTTTATAACTAACTCCCCACCAATGGACGAAAAGAGTAGTGAAAAATTTGATGGACTGGCAAATAAGTCATTTTTATTTTTACATGTTTACATGTGTACTTTTTTCTATTTCTTTCTATGAACAAAAGACAAATGCATGACATGTGTACAGACATTTACTTGTCTGCCCTTTCTTTGCTCCAAGACTTGAAAAAGTGAAGACAGCCTCTAAAAGAAAAGGGAATTAAATAGTAACATGTGCTTTCTAACTCAGGCTTTTACTAAGTAGGTGAAGAACATACTAGAATATTCAAAGTAGTTTGCATGACAAAGTTATGATCTTTTGCTTAACCAGGAGGTTTTGGGTTGTGACAATTCTCTTGCTAAAACTTTTTGCTTCCTTTTATTTAAAACAAACCAAAAAAATGAACAAAAACCTTCAACTTGTTTACTCAAGTCAAAATCAGATCAGCTAATTTGTTAAATGTATAACTTTACAATATATTTGTAAATATTAAGTGGTCACTAAATCTGGAAACTCAGAAATAACAAATGATGCATTAATATTATATTACACATAGATGATAAATTAATATTGCCTATGTTTTCAGACCTTATGGCCACTCAAATGATTTTCTCTCATTATGTCAGGTCTATGTATATGTATTTGATATATATTTGAAATATGATATATATTTGAAAATAATATTTATAGGCCTGAGCATGAGAGAAAGACAACTAGAAATTATTTGATGAATGGGTATATTAAGCAGTTGTATAAACCGTAAGAAGAAAGGAAAAAATATTTATTTTTATTCTGAGCAATATTTTCTGAGGTAATTTGAGTTTATCCTACACTGCATAACTATGTAAGACCATGGGTTTGTATTAATTAGATTTCAGTGTGAAAAGTGACTTAAATTTTTTTTTTTTTTGAGTTGGAGTCTCACTGTGTCACCCAGACTGGAGTGCAGTGGCTGCTCCTGGCCACTGCAGCCTCTACCTGCTGGGCTCCGGCGATCCTTCCGCCTCAGCCTTCTGAGTAGCCGAAATTACAGGCATGCGCTACCACGCCCAGCTGATTTTTTGATTTATTGTAGAGATGAGGTCTTGCTGCCCAGGCGGGTCTTGAACCTGCGGGCTCAGGCAATCCACTCACCTCAGCCTCCCAGTGACTTAAAAATTTAATGTTGTAGGGAGGCTAGCTTATCTTGCATTAAAAATAAGTTATACACACGTGTGTATAATATGATGTGTACATATACGTGTGTATAATATGTGTATATATATGTTTGTATATTTGTATATTTTTTCCCCGGACCACTTATGAAGTTATGCAGTGCTGCCAACCCAATGGACTAGAATGCATGTTTTTTAAAAAAATTGAGTTAATTGTCCTGTCAGAGATACTTAATAACTATACAGTATATTTAAAGTTAAATAACAATAGAAGACACCAGTCAAGGTCTAGAACTAATCATAGCAAAAATCTCTGGGCCTGTGCTGGTCTTCGGTTATGCAGAGAGGACTGTTCTTGTGGCTATCTTAGGGAGACCCTAGCAGGTCAGTCATAGACCCTAGCCTGTTAGTCAAGCTACAGGGCCAGCAAGGTACAGCTGTGTTAAGAGCTGCAGATTAATTTTTGGTATTTTAAAACAGGAGCTCTAATTGAAAAGTTCCTTCTACTTAGATCATTTGCAGGACCTCATCTGTCTTCCCTATTACTAGTAATAAACTGTCTTCTGTGAGTTTTTGCTACATATGCCTAAATTTTAATGCAAGACATTCAGTAAAAATGATCTCATCTGAATAATTCCCATTCCCTTTAGGTCTATTTCAGATTATTGTTTTTCCTTTAATCTTGAGTGTAAGATCATAAAATTTAGAGTATCACAAAGGTCATTGAGTAATCAACAAAAAGTCAATCAATTTGCAAAGTGAAGTTTTCATCATGTGTCTGTGCCTAAGGACAATAAATCAAACTAAGTGGATTCAGCTCTCCAAACTACCATGGAGGGAATGACCATTTCCCTGATCAGTTTATTAGGGTTTTCTCTAATCCCAGTAGTTGAATGCAAATAATCCACATATATTGGCAGGTGATGACCTCTCGCCTCTTCCACACTAATTTTCCATTCTAATTGCCTAAATATTAGAGTCCATGCTTTGCCCCAGCTGAGTCATGAGTGCAGCTTTACCTAGAATGCTGGGGTCCCCACAGATTTGACCCAAAGCTGCATGATTATTATGACTTTTGGCCTTTTCTCATATTGTTAGTCAATATTTACAATCACCACAGTCTATGAATAAGGTATTGCTCAGGAAATCACTCCTGAGAAAGGGGGAGAATGTGGCTGGTTTTTCCACAGGTTGCAGAAGATTAGAAGGGCCCCTACTTGGGGGGTTCAGATCCAAATATATCTTTTTTTTCAATATACAAAAATCTATTTTATTTCCACATAATATGAAAAAAGAATAGAAATTAAAATTTCTGAAATACCATACAAAATAATATAAAAAATAAAAAACCAAGGGACATTAGCCAACAAACAATCACAAGGTTTTTACACTGCAACTGCAAAACATTTTAATAATTTTTAAATGGAATGATTATATACCACATTCACAGATTAAGATGTCAATTCTGCCCAAATTGGTCTATAAATTCAATGCTTTCCCAGGCATAATTCTAGCAGGTTATTTGTGAAAATTAACAAGGTAATTCTAAAATTTGTATAGAAATACAGAAGACCTAAATAGCCAAAGCAACCTCTTTTTTAAAAAATAATCTGTAGTTCTGTTTATTTTTTCTTGTTTTAAAAAGAAGTAAACAGGCCGGGCTCTGTGGCTCAGCCTGTAATCCCGCACTTTTGGGAGGCTGAGGTGAGTGGATTGCCTGAGCCCGTGGGTTCGAGACCCGCCTGGGCAGCGAGACCTCGTCTCTACAATTAATCAAAAAAATCAGCCAGGTGTGGTAGCGCGTGCCTGTAATTCTGGCTACTTGGAAAGCTTAGGCGGAAGGATCGCCGGAGCCCAGCAGGTTGAAGCTGCGGTGGCCAGGAGCGGCCACTGTACTCCAGTCTGGGTGACAGAGTGAGACTCCAACTCAAAAAAAAAAAAAAAGTAAACAAAATATACATAGTAAATTTCATTGATTTTAGAAAAAAATTACAAGGAAGGTGCTTTAATGACAATATTTTAACCAAATTAATTCCTAATTTTGAGGATGCTAGAATTTTTTTTCTTTTTAAAACTGTAGATTCAATGGGTACCTGTGCAAGTCTGTTACCTGGGTATATTGCATGATGGTGAGTTTGGGCTTCTATTAAGCCTGTCATCCAAATGGTGTGCATGGTACCCAAGGGATAGTTTTTCCACCCTTGCCTCCCACCCCTTTTAGGAGTTTATCCTATATTGTGGTTATCTTTGAATATAATAATCTAAAATTAAATTTATTCTTCTGCAATAATTTGTTTTGGGAGACACGGGATAAAAATTCCTAGCTTAAGCCTGCATATGTGTCAGCCACACACCAACAGGCCAATGTGTAGCTAGGTGGACTTGAACAAGCCTTCTCTCCCACATACACGACCCTCACAAACATCAACTTTATATTCTCTGGCCACTTCCTCCAAGCAGAGATTGCAGACCGTGGGCTGACATCCTACCACACCTCTGTTAAAGAGAAAAAATTGATGTCTGGACATGTGTAGTCTTGTGGAAAGGACCCTTATTTCACTCATAGACAAGAGCAGTAGTATGGCTAGCAGTATTTCCCCAGAGATGGTCTGATTTAAAAAAAAAATCGATATCAACTCTTGACACATTTTCATTTACATCAGCACATGGCTTTCAGTCGGGCACAGATCAATAGGCAGCTTTTAACACTGCCCAACTGTTTCTTCCTATTGGGCTTCGGGCAGGCCATTTGCCGTTAACGTACTATGTTTCTCGGGAGGAAGTTTAACTGTTTTTTCCTGTGACTAATCACAACAGCCTAAACAGGAGCATTAATCACATGACATTTTCTTCATCACCACTTACAGTCAATTGACTTTTTACTTAGGGAAAGCGTTTGAGGAAGGCGACAGTTGTTCTACAGGGTCAGGAGTCAATAGGAAGAAGACATATTTAGTTCCAAAGCATACATGGCATATGGCTTCCAAAGTTGATGCTGTGCCAGGCAGTCCTGCAGGGCGTATCACTTTGTAGGTAAGATCTCACAGACGTGATGGAGAAGATTTGTTTAAGATTAAAGGGCTAGCTGAGAGCCATAGCGTTCAGTCTGAAAATATTTCATGCCTTTCTACAAACTAAAAGTCACATCAAGAGTCACTAGTAATTGGCAGTGTTTCCTCCAACTTTTGTGAATTCTATTTCTTTCTTTTTTTAAAGCATGAATGAAAATTCAGTTAAGTCTGATGCCATGTGAGGCTGGCAATTTCTGCAGTCTCGATTAAAAGTAATATCTAGTTCATTACTGCAGCAACTCAGATTTCTAAATAATGAATCAAATTCTTACATTATTCAGAAGCCACCAAGGGATTATTAAGCTGAATAAGCAGAGACTCACAAAGGTTTGCAACCATTTATCTAGGGCAACTCCAAAGCACAAAAGTAAACATGTTTTTAAAAATATATGAAAAGACAACCTCCTATGATGTATTGCATTGGATTTATATTATCTCCTAACAGCAATAACATCCTTTTTGAGTAGTGCTCCCCTGGGACGCTCCCTCGGAAAGTACTATGTGGTAAAAACAATTTGAGGAATGATGCCTTTGAGAGCAGAGTGCCCCTTTTGGTGATTTGTAGTGCCTATGAGTATATCAAAGGCTCCAAAAATATCTTCAATAACTGAAACTGTGTTTACTAAGAGTTGCCTGACCATTCTGGTACATGTTGTAGAACTCCTGACTTAGAAATAGTTGCACACGGCCCAAGCAAATTCAGGTCTGGGCATCCCCAGAGCAGAAGCTACTGGAATCTCTGACATCTAACGCTGAAGTGACAGGATACGGGAGGGTCTGGAGAGCCTGCTGCTGGTGGTCTGTTCTCATCCCTCCAGAACAGGAGGACTGGTGTTCCAGATATTTTGGGCATGACCAAGTGGACTCCCTATGCCTTAGATGCGTAGGGAAAATCTTTCTACAAAGGAGGATGGTGCAGACAGGGATGACTTAAAGGTCATAGACCTTGGCCACAATAACAACACCCTAGGAAACAAGAAGTGGGCATTCTAGCTTGGAGGCATTTGCATGCTCTTTGCTTCCCCTTTGAGAATGCTCAGTGTATTGAATTGAATGCTTGTGCCCCAAAAGTCACACCTGTGGCCTTATTTCAAGCTCTACCATTAAAATTACATTAATAGCCAACAAATCAAGCTATGACCAGGACTAGGTAAGAAGTGTAACAGCTGACTTCTGAAACACGTGTTATGGAGAAATTCTGAGCCACAGGGTGTGCCAATGCCCTCCACTGGCAAACAGAAGTTGCAGGAACAAGATGCATTTTTAAACCCCAAATAAAAACATTTTCTTGGGATTCCACATTTCTAGATGACTTTAGTTATTGTAAAGAATTTTCAAAATAAATTTCTAACTCACGTTAACAATCAATACCGTACTTTTTGTGAAGTTAATGGTATCTGAAAAATTATCAAATGACAATTGTTCAACTCTTTGATGGTTTCCATTTCTTACCCCTTGAGTCTCAACTACTTGCCTATATTTTAAGGCTTTCTTCTTCTCTAGCAATATTTACTGAAGCATGATAGAGGACTTTTAAACCTTTTAATAAGTGTGAGTTTATTTTAATATGTATTAGAGTTACACAATAAACACCTTGACTTCTGATTTTATAAATATTACTTTTCCAGATAAAAGTAAAGTAGGCACAAAACGGAAAAATGAGTTGACTTAAGGAAAAAATATTAACTAAATAATAGTATAGATGATAAGAATATATGGAAAAGCTCGTGAAGATGATGGCAAATGGTCTCACTTGAGGAAACACAGCTTGCTGACTACAGAGAGCACAGTGATTCATTTCTTGTTGGTCGACTACATTCTTAATGTCTTACTAGTATTCTGATTACCAGAGCACTCTTACATATTTTATTCCTTTTGAGATTTAAAACAATCTCGTTACTCAAAGGTGGGGGCAGAGTTTGACTTTTTTTGTTTAAATGTTCAAACTATAGACATTTATAAGTTATAGAAATCATGACAAACAAGTGACAGGACTTGGAATTAAGCCCAGTCCCTCTGACTCTATCTGAGTGGTACATTTATAAAAATATGAATAGCTAGGAAGCTGTGTACATTTAGATGTCCAGCAAGTAGACACACCTCACCTCTTACATCTGGTGATTAATTATAGTTGAGAGTTAGGTCTCCAGAGATGCAAATATCCACACTCATCATCTTTGCTTTGAAAATCAGTAAATCTTTAAATCAGTGGCGCTTGTTATCTCAATTTCAGTCACCCCATAACCATTTTACTGTTTGCACTTCTTCAAGTCTACTCAGATTCAGGGCTTCCCGGAAGTGCCCTAGTTCCCTGGAATCATATGGTCCTGCAGAGTCTTGCACTCATCCTTGTCTCAGCAGCCACTCCTGGGCTGCTGAGAGAGTGCTGAGTTTATTCTGCCCTTTACTTGGTTTTGTTCCACACCATGTTAGGTCTCAGATATATAGACACTAGCCTTGAAAAGTTAATGTAGCTTTGCAGAAGGTAGCCCTGACCCGTCACCCTCACTTACCTAGAAAGTTGTGGAGCCAAACGCAAAAAGCAAAGGGAGAAGACTTTTGGTTCACGTTATCCACACATTAGAAGTTATGTCACAAGACTCATTTTTGTGGCACTGATTATCATCTTCCTCAATTCAGGCTCAATTAATACCCACAACTCAACTTTTGCCACTTTTACCCACGAACTTAAAACTTGGGCAGATTTTTGAAGCAAAATGTACTTGTGCTCTGAGATACCACTGTTCTTCTCAGTCCTGAGAGAATTTTCAAACTTCCATAGAAAAAGAAGGAAAAAATTTGTGCTAGTGACCTTGTGATTTTTTTATGACCTACTAGTGAAGTGTGAATGACTCTCACAGCTATCAACAGAAGTGTTGAGTAAGCAGTGCCTATATTATTTTGAGATCGTTTTCTGTAATTTTTTTATTTTTATTGTAGAGATGTGGGGTACAATTCAGAGTTAGCTATACAAATGGTCATTGTACAGGTTAAGTTTGGGCCTCACTTTGGTCCCCACTTCACCTGATTTGAGATCAGGTACCCTTATTGATGAAATGTACTCCCCTCTTCCCTCGCTGTTTCCCACTACTGCTAATCCTTTTTCTTATAAGAACCTTAGAAAATGTAGGAGACACCCTTATGGAAATTGGAACTGGCAACCAATTCCTGATCAAAACCCCAAGTGCCCATGTCATAAGATATAAGTTAGAAAAGCGAGACCTCATCAAACTGAGAAGCTTCTGCAAAGCCAAAGAAACCATCAAGAGAGCAGGGAGACACCCCACAAAATGGGAAAAATACTTGCCAACTGTATATTTCAGATGGTTTTAAGGGCAACAGCGTAATTATGAATGAAAGCTGTAGCTTGCCAGAGGGAAAATACATTCACAGAAAGAAGGCAGCCTCTCAAATGTCTGAGGACAGCTTCAAGAGAGCTGAACAGCGATATAACCCCTCAAAATCCCCCTGAATTCCAAGCCAAAGAAATGTCAGTAAGATTTTGACTCCAGCATGTTATAACTATTCTACTTTCTTGGGTTACCACATTGTGGAGTGGTACTGTTAGGAATTACGGGGATAAAAGATACAGCTTTTAGCCTCCACGAGGAATAAGTCGATTTGTGTGTTTTATTTGATTGGTGGCTTAATTTCATTATTTTGTCTTATCAAAGAAATTTATATTTGTTATATCATTGCTGTTATAATATATATTTTTAATTTATTTGATGGTAAATATTCATTTGGTTTAGGAAATGCATCACAATAACATTTTCTCTCCAGGGAGAAAAACTGCTGTTACCTTAAAAACGATTTTCAAGAATGAAATTTAGCAAAAAGTGGAGACTTCTTGTTCTGTTGGTCACTGTTGAATAGATTTTCCTTAAGGTAAATGTACTATAAATTTGGTATAATGACTAGCTGATTAAATTTATAAACGGCTCCGCCAGTTTTCTATGTAATAAATGTTACCATATAATTCTTTCACATCTCCTGATCTATCAGGATGTAACTCACGCTATACAATTAAATACAATTTTGAGAAATTAGTCTTTTTGTCTCACAAGACTACCTTAGTGAGAGCAAATTAACATGGCATAGACGTTTTAAATGTATGAAATGGGTTGCACACATGTTTTTTCACAAATGAATTTAACTCCTACAGCATTAGTAAAATTCATATTGATTAACCAGTAAGCTGTAATGTTGTTTTCGATCTGGATGAACAAATCAATTTTACTTAACACTATGTTTTCCTGACTTTGGGGTGTTTAGGGTGAGTGGATATTATATTGCCTGTGGGAAAATGCTACACTTGTAATTAAGCTAAGGAGGTAATTTCATGAAAAGAAGAAGAGAATAGGGCCAAGTTTTCAAGATAATGGGATTCCCAGAAATGCAGGCACTGTCCCTACTTGAATGAAACAAATTACATTATCATCCATCATGTGGCTAATCTAAGAGTAGCTATCTCTCTGTTAAAATAGGCCTATCGAATGAAATGATAAAATACCCTCATCTAGAAAAGGGATAACAAATTAAGAAATACTATTAACCAAAGAACCCTATGTAGAGTTGGTATTTCATAAACGCTCCTTGAATAGAGTGGACAAGAAAGACCTATGAGAGGACACTCCCTTCCCCACTCCAGTATGTTCTAGCTGGAATTTTCTATAAATAAACATACAGAGTAAAAATTACATATAACGGACACATATCCATCCTTTCAGCATATATTTATAACTACCTCTTTTATGCAGCACATAAAAATAACATATTGATTTGTGGCAACTATAGTGAGGTGACTTCTCAGAAGTTGGGAGAATATTTAACAATGGCTTGAAACTTTGCTTTGGAAAAACTTTCTCGCTGGTTTGGAGCTGAAATTTCTACCATTATCATTCATGGTAATTATGAGATGTCAGGTACAGCGTAAAATTTGAAAATCAAGTCAAGGTTCTGAGAACATATACAATTGTGTATTCCTAGAAAGTAATTAATGAGGAAAAATGACTTGGACATTAATTTCTTTTGGAGAAAAGTTACCAGGCAAGACATAAATTCTATAAGATTGTTCTATGTTTTACCAGATCTCAGCCTCTATTGCTGGGGCTAAAATGAGAAGATCAGCAAATGGCATTAAAAACAAACAAACAAAAAACTTATTAAGCTCATCTCAGAAACTGTGTTGGACATGTGTTGGAAATGCTATTGAGAAGTAATGGGAAGCACACACAGGTTCTATCTTCCCCAAAGCCCAAATTCCTTACTAAAATTGAGTAAGGAGTTAAGAAGGCAGCATCATATTTTCCTAGCCATTTTTTCTTCCTATGAGTTTAAAATTCTGTCTTTTTGAGAAGAAAGATTTAAAATAAAATAAAATAATGCATCATGAGCAAGTGGGGCTTAGTCCAAGAATGAGCTCACATTTGAAAATCAAATAATGTAACTTACCATTAGAGTAACTTACCAAAGAGTAACAGACTTTAAAAAAAAATATGATCACTTCAATAGATCTAAAAAAGCATTGAATGAAATCCAACATCCATTCCTGATGAAAACTCTCAGCAAATGAGGTATTGAAGGAAATTTTCTTATTCGAATAAAGTTCATCCACAAAAAAACCTACAGTTAACAACATACCGAATAATGAAAGACTTAATGCTTTCCCTTAAAATCAGGAACAAGACAACATTCTTACCATGTCTACTTTATTGTGTTGGAAGCACTAGCCATAGAAAAATGAAAGAAAAAGAAAAGACAGATTGGAAAGGTAGAAGTCAAGCTGTCTTTGTTTGCAGATGACATGATTATCTATATAGGAAGACTGATGGAATCTACAAAAATGTTCCTAGAATAAGTGAATTTAGTGAGGTTGCAGAATACAAGTTCAAGATATAAAACTCTTCTATATACTAGAAGTACTTCTATATACTGGAAGTATCAACATAAAATTCAATGCCATATAACAGCATAGATGTGTAGAATATTTAGAAAATAAATATGACAAAAGATGACAAAAAATTGTACATCAAAAATTACTAAACAGGTCAGATGCAGTGCCTCATGCTTGTAATCCCAGCACTGTGGGATGCTAAGGCAAGAGGATTGCCTGAGCCCAGGAATTTCAGAACTGCCTGGGAAACATGGTGAGACCATCTCTCTAGAAAAAAAGCAAAAAATTAGCAATGCTACTTGTAATGCTGAGATGGTAGGATCACCTGAGCCCAGCAGGTTGAGGCTGTGGTAGCTGTGATCATGCCACTGCACTCCAGTCTGGGCTGCAGAGACTCTGACCAAAAAATACAAGATGATGATAATGATGATGGAGTGGTATAACTTGTTTATGGGTTGGAAAACTCATTATTGTCAACCTGTCAATTTTCTTTATATTGGTTTATAGATTCAATGTAATCCCAATCAATATCCCAGCAGAGCTTTTTTTGGTGGAAATGGACAAAGTGATTCTAAAATTCGTATACAAATTCACAAGCAACCCCCCAAAAATTCCCAAGTTCTACAATAACCAGAATAAACTTGAAAAAGAAGAACAAAGTTAGATAATTATACTACTTGATTTCAAGATTTATAAAACTATATTAATAAATGTAATTAACTAATATCCTATTAATCAATATAGCTTTATGAAAGCATCAGTATAAGGAAGAGCAAATAGATCAATGAAACAAGAGAGTCAAGAAATAAATCCGGGTCTATTGACAGCTGCCTTATGACAAAGGCACAGCCAGGCTCGGTGGCTCAGTCTGTAATTCCAGCACGTTGGGAGGCTGAAGTGAGTGAATTGCCTGAGCCCGTGAGTTCGGGACAAAGGTACAAAAGCAATTCAGTGGAGAAATGGCTGTCTTTTCAACAAGTGGTGCCAGAACGCCCAGATATCTGTATGCAAAAAAGAACTTGGAGTCATATTTTGCATCATATACAAATATTAACTCAAAACGAACCACAGAGCTAATGTTATAAAACCTAAAGTTATAACACCTATCTATAGAAGAAAGCACAGGAGAATAACCTTTGTACTCTCTTTCTATAACATTCTGGAAAATGCATTCTAATCCATAGTGACAGAAGGCAGATGAGGGTTTTCTTGGGGGGGTGGGGGTAGGAAAGGTAGGAAGAGTGGGTGAGTGGAAATATGAGTATGGCTATATGGACAAGCAGGGGAGTGTGTGTATAGATATATAGGAAGGTGAATACACAAAGAGTCTGCATCCAATCAAGAGAGGGAACCAGCACTAATTCAAGTGAGAATGCTTAATGTAAAGAATGACCGTCACATTCTTGTGGCTAGTAAGAGGTAAAGAGAGCCCCGTATGATCCACCCTAAGAAAAGCAAGCTCTCCAAGGCCAAGACAGCACCCAGGAGCTATCCCTCTGCTCTGTCCCAGCAAGCCTAGGGTACAGACCTTGTGGAGGGGGTGCAGCCTTGGCCTCTTGGACAGCCTAGAAAGTTGCTGGGGTGCAGCACCGGTGCAGGTGGCATGAAGTCCACTCTTTCGGGTGCCCGGGTGCTGCCTGAAGGACGTGCCTCACCAGAGGTGCTAGTGAAGTTGCCCGAGGAAGTGCTGCAGGGTCTCTGGCCACAGGACCTGGTGGGTTCTGCAGGGGCCTGGCGCTAGGGAGGCAGCAAAATTGCAAGGTAAACCTGCCTTAGTGCCCATGCAAGACCCAAGAAGCAAACCCTTTCCTCGCTGGTCTCTCCAGTACCCTCGACAGACAAGGCTTAACGTGCCCCCAGTTGCAAAGGAAAACATATGGAAGGGGCCCTGATGAAGCTGGCAAAAATGATGCATTTGAAACTGCGTGGCAATACATCAATAACTGGCAAAAAGTGAGGACAAATGAGCACAGGGACATCTTTAGGGGAAGGGGTGACGGATATGCTCATCATCTTAATTGTGGTGACCATTTCACATATGTCAAAACTTACCAAGTGTGCACTTTTAAATATGTGTTATTTGTTGTGATACCTCAATAATGCTGTGGGAAAACGTATCTGGAATTTTTCCACTATTCCTGTTAAAGAAGTGACTTTTATATAGATCAGGGCCTAAGTGGAAGACTTGCCTTTGTCTCTAGCTGTGTAGTCAGATATGTGCTATTTGTTCACATCAAGAGACACTGTTGCTTACCACTGTGGACCTTCTTGCCTTACTTGGAGGGAGGTTCCTGAGCTCCACCTGTAGATCTGCTTGAACTCCAGTTTAGGGACCCTGTGTGGTGAGGAAGTTATGTCCACATGCCTGTCCTGTGGCCCAAGGATTCCAGCAAACCTCCTTTGCCCAACTCCAGAGGCAAAGGCTCAGAAGCCGAGGCTGGGACTCTCCAGGGCCAGCCTTCACAGAGTCTTGCCACCATGAGCTCCGACTCCTGGCTGCAGCTCAGCACACCTCCTGGCTCTCTGGTCCTGTCTTGGATTGGATACCCCTGGACTCTCCTCTCCCTGTCTTAGGGACTGAGTCTATAGTTGTGGTTCATGATACTCTGGGTCACAACAGCATCCACTTAATTGCAGCCCTAGAAAGTTCTGACCACCCACTTCATCCCCAGTCTCCTATATGTCAAAGACAGATTTGTGTTAATTTACTGTTTACTTGGTGCCTACCATATGCAGGGATCATGTTAGTTAAGGCTACAACGATGAACAATGCAGACATGGTCTCTGCCCTTTTGGTGCTTACCTTTCGGTAAAAACTACAGAAAACATAAACAAATATCCTAGCTTGACTGTCTACATCACAGTTACACGATGGTAATGTGGGAATTTCTCTCTCAAGGTGTCATGTTATGCTTCAGATCAGAGCTACTGTAAGCTCCTTGAGGGCTGAGTCTGGAAACGACGGACTAGAGCAATGCCATTTCCACACGCACATGTGTACACACAAGATGTTCATCCCTTGGGTGACTTCTTGAGAGAGGAGTGCTTATTGGAGAATTGGTTTGTTTCTTCCTTAGTCTCTTTAAATCTGTCAAAAATAATTAAGGATTGTTGATGGAATATGTAAATGGGACTAGAGCTTATACATTGTTCTATTTTCCTGCCATTGTCACCACCATCACCACAAAATAAATCTAAAGTTGTATTTTTTTTAGAGACAGGGTCTTGCTCTGTCATCCAGACAGGAGTGCAGTGTCACGACCATGGCTCACTGAGGCCTGGAACTCCTGGCTCAAGCGTCCTCCCACAGCAGCCTCTCAAGTAGCTGGGGTTACAGGCCTGCACTGCCATGCCTGGCTAATTTTATCTTTTTGTAGAGATAAAGTCTCGCTTTGTGGCCTTGGTTGGTCTCGAATCCTAGTCTCAAGTGATCCTCCCACCTCAGCCTCCTGAAAAGCTAAGATTACAGGCTTGAGCCCAAGCTCACAGTGGATTTTTTTTAAAGGATGGTCAGGGTGGGCTGGGTGGGAGGGAGTTGAGACAGCCATCAATCACCCATTAAGCCAATTTGAGAGAATGTTTTCGAGCATGACTCTATGCCCAGGACCAGGCTGCTCTGCAGGGATGTGGAAGAGCCATTCAAGAATTTGACATGTCCTTAGAGACCTTAGGTAATGAAATGTAAAAGGCAACTAATAGAGATCATGTGACTTAGAGCAGTGATACCAACCCCAAGGCCCAAAGAAAGTCAGAAGTGATCAGTATGTGGGTCTTGCAGTTAATGATGCTTCAGTGGAAGACCTGGGCTTCACAGGATGTGTATGAAATAAAAAAGTTCGAAGAAAGAAGGTTTGGGGAGGACAGATGAAGGGTATGATGTGGGATGAGACATGTGAGGCCATTAGAAGAACCAGAGACGGAATCCCATGAGTTTTTAACAATGGCAACTCGTGTTGGCATATTCCAGAATGCAGAGGCTTCTATTGTTTGTGTGAAACAGTTAAAAGACATCTAGAGTGCTAGTTTCTAACTACAGAAACAACCAAGCATTTGCTTCTAAATTATCATCAAAAGGCATAAGGCAAACTCTTATTTTCTAATAAGATTATTGTAATAATTACATTTAATTATTGACCTTCGAGCCCATAATGTACATCTCATCTGTTCTCTAGTTTTATTCAGTCAATTCCTCATCTGACTCACATTCACCCCAAATTATAGAGATGTGCAAATCTGGTCTCTTGTTTTCAGTAAACTATCATTTTGTACTGCTTGAAAAGTATACGCATGGACCTGGAAGAGAATAATAATCTTTTAATAACAGGACATGGAAACTATATGCTTCTCAGACAACTCGGTGCTGGTGTTGATAGAGTAGAACTAATTCCATACTTTCTGGGCATCACACACTAGAGAGAAACCTTTCAATGAACACTGCAATGAGATGACCCGTGTTTGTATTGCAAAATAAAGCATGAAACAGTTTCAAGTTCAGAACAGGAACGTCCTCAGATATAAAATGATCCCTGGGCGCCATCAAGACATCCTGGACAGCTTTGCCACCTTTTAGTTGCAGCACTGACACATCATTGTCTAAGCCATTTATGAGTCCCCAGATGGAATGACCATCTTCCTCCAGAGCACCAGGATCCCGCATGAGTCTTTGACCTGTGCTTCCCTGGAGATAGAACCTCTCTCCATGCTCAGTGCTCCCTGCTTCCACCAGCTGAGGTGGCAGGAGGACTACTCCCAAGAGAGGCCGGAAGGCCAGAAACAGAATGTGGAACTGGGTTTACTTCTCAAAATTGATAAACTCTACACATTCTCTTCAAAAATAAATGCCCTGGAATCTCAGTATAATCTGGAGGCCAATGCTAGGTACTTAATTTGTTTTAGAGGAAAATGACTTGATACTCATTTCTCTGGTCTTTCCATGTCAAAACTCAGGAAGCTCACCATCTCCAATGACTTCACACCTCTGAAATACCATATTTAAATCTCCCATCCTCTGTCTGTCACCTCCTGTTCTTCCAGTTCACCAGGCCCAGGGTTCCCACTCCAGACATTTTCTGATCTCATGGAGTCTATGGTTCTCCTGTGTGACCACTCCTTGGAGACTCTCTCATGCTTCTCCATTCTTTTTTCCTGGCAAAACACCAACCACGGCGTGGTCGGCAGAATAATGGGTCCTGAACTCAAGCCCTGGATATTATATTGCAGAGGGGAGTTAGAGGTGCAGAAGGAATTCATGCTGCCAGCCAGCTGGCCTTGAAGATGGATGGAAGGTGGAAGAAGGATGAGCTCTAGAAACTGGAAAAGGAAAGGAAGCAGAGGCTTCCAGAGCCTAGAAGGAGCACAGCCTTTCTGACATTTTGAGTTCAGCCCAGTAATGGCTATCTGAGACTTTGGATCTGCAGTGGGGTAAGAACATTAATTTGTGTTATTCAAACTAAGTTTGAGGTATCTTTTAGGAGCAACAGGAAACAACCATGGTTAAAGTCAAACATCTACATGCTCAAGGCCAGCATCTGGAGAGCTGATTATTGGAGAAAGCGACAACCACGCTAGGCGACCTCACTTCAAATAGGACTGCATATTAAAATTGGCCTCGACATTTTCAGACAGGCTTATCACACTTCTCTATAAATTCACTCCTCCTCCAAAATGATTATTTTACAACTTCTTTTTCCTCATATCACCAATACTGCCTTGATCAAATTACTCTTAGTTTATGCTTGTTGCTTTATACAAAACATGAGTATACCTAGTTGGGAAATGCCACATGTTCCTACCTTTTCTCCAGTTCCACTCCCACCACTGCACATGGGCTCTGCCATACATGGGTTGCACCAGTGGATGGGCAGAGCCAGTTGAAAGCCTGTCCCTTCCACTGGGTCCTGGATCTCATCCTCTAAACTTCTCAGGGGTCTCCTTGATGGCAGTAACATTTACTCAGCAGCTTGGGCAACAGACCTTGAAGTCCTGATTCCACTTCCTTCTTCCCATGCCATATCTGAATGCACCAGGAATTCTTGTTGTCTCTGAACCAAAATATGCTTGAGTCTAGTGACTTTGGTTAATCTAAGACTGCTGAGTTCTATACTCCCTCATCTCTTGCTTGGCTGGATGCAGCCATATTCCTGCCTTTGCTCTTCCTTGTTCTGTAGCCTCAGAGATTTTTCTAAAGTATAGATTAAACTATTTCTCCACCTATAACCTTCAAAAGTGTCTCCACTGCAGTCAGTAAAAAATCCAGACTATATCCTGGGTTACAAAAATCCACATGCTGGACACCGATCTCTTCCAGCTTCATCTTCTGTGACTCTTCCCTTCATCTGCCCCAGCTGTGCTGGCCCTCTTTCTGACTTTCATGTTAACTAAGCTTGTTTCCACCCCAGGACTGCTGGATTTGCCATTCTTTCTGCTTGGAATATAATCTTCCTCCACTTCGGTGAATGGTTGCCTTCTTCTCATCGATGTCTCAATTCTAATATCACCTCTTCTAAGAAGGCTTCATTGACGCTAGCCAGCAAACATGAAGTTGTTTTATTATATTACTCATAAGAAAAGAATTCCTCATAGCATAATTCAGTACCCAAACTCTTATTGATTAATTGATTCATTAATTGATTTATCATCATTTTATGGTCTGTTTCTCCCCATCAGAAAGCATGGCTGGCATATATTCTTTTTTTTTTTTTTGAGTGGAAGTCTCACTTTATCACCCAGGCTGGATGCAGTAGCACACTCATGGCCACTGCAGCCTCGACCTGCTGGGCTCAGGTGATCATTCCACTTGTTTTCTTGATTTTATTGTAGAGACGAGGTCTTACCAAGTTGCCCATACTGGTCTCAAACTCTTGGTCTCAGGCAATCCCCTCTCTTCTGTCTCCTAAAGAGCTGAGATGACAGGTGTGAGCCACGGCACCTGACTACTTTCAATGAGCTTTTTATGACTCAGTTTTTTTTTTTTGAATTTGGGTCTTAGTTGCCCAGGCAGAAGTGCAGTGGCATAATTACGGCTCACAGCAAGCTAGCCTTCCTGGGCTCAAGTGATTTTCCCATCTCAACCTCTTGAGTAGCTGGGACTACAGATGCATGCCACCTGAGTGCCTAGCTAAATTTTTGATTTTTTTTTTTTTTGGTAGAGATAGAGTCTTGCTATATTTCCCAGGCTGATCTCGAACTCCTGGCCTCAAGTATTCTCTTACCTCAGCTTCCCAAAGTGCTGAGATTACAAGCATGAGCCACCATACCCAGCCAAACTCTTAGGTTAGTCTATAAGTTAGCACCCCAGAGTTAACTTGACTGAAGAAAGATTTAGGCAAGATAGCTGTCAACGTCATTTCTATGTGACCACTCACTTGTCCTTGGAAGTGGTGTGAGAATAGGATTCCTGCATCATGACGTTGTTGTCCTTAGGAATCGGGCTGGGCGGCCGCAGTGCCCGTCATCTTTTTGTTTTTGCTTTGACTCTGACAGGACTCATGGCCGTAATGAGCACCTCAAGTGAGCACTCCAAACCTCACCAAGAATGCCTCTGTTCTGCCTTTATGGTGACAGGCTGTGGCTCTCTCTGCGTGTGTTGCACATGTGTTGGTTTGGTTTCTGAGACTACAATGGCATGCCCTACATGGTGGAAACAATGCACAATTCTTAAATCACCACTGCGCCAAGCATGCAGTAGACTCTCCATGAGGAGTTGGGTTCGTGGGTAGATTTTCTATGGAATCATGAACGTTTCTTGACTCCCCGGGGCTTTCCTTCTCCCATGCCTCACAATGCACTTGCCTTCCACCTTAGCCATCATGCTGTTATTTTAAGTGTCAGCCATAAGTGGGGAATATGCATTCCTATTTATGATTTACAGAATAGGATGTTACTGAAGGTTCCTTGGTGGTAAGAGTATAAACTCTAAGAATGTCTCAGCAGAGGCTTAGCTGTTGAAGATTCCATGGGACTGCTCAGAGGCTTAGATGTTGACTACCCAGTAAAACCACATAATAGTGCTATCTTTTACAGCAGAGGTTGCCAAAACAGGCTTCAATGTGTCATTGATATCATATAAAATCACACATTTTCCCACTTGGAAAACCACCCCTTACAATCTGATTATGTGCAGGTAATACGTCTGTTTTCTTATTGTACATGTGTTTCTCTTATCAGCACAATATTCATGCTTTGGTTTTTCTTTTTTTGATCCAGTTAGTCATGGTATACATGGTATAATGAAGCCATCTATATAATTGAGATGACAAAACAATGTAAAGAAAAAATTTGTGACTGAAATTACAACCATTTTTTAAAGATCTTATCGATCAGTTTTTTTTTGTTGTAATTTAGAACCAGCTGTAGAATAATACACTCTGTTTGTACTAAAAGATTATGTGAAAGAAAAGGCGATTTATTCATTCAGCAAATCACCTTTGATATTACCCTCATGGCTTTTATAAATGCAAGGACAGTGTCTATATAGCTCAAGATTGTTTGTCCAGCAAGCCAGAGCACCTGTCCCAAAGTCAAATGCATGAATGCTATATACAATGTAAAACCACAGTAATTATCAGTTGCCAAGCTATGACTTTTGACAACCTATATGAGGTTATATTTTGTTTTTCATGCCTTCCCAAATGTTTCTCTTTTATATGAAACCACTATGAAAATAACACAGGAATTTTGGAATGGTTGATGGGGGTTGAATGGTGTGTTAATTTCCCTGAAGATAATTTTTTTTTTTTTTGAGTTGGAGTCTCACTCTGTCACCCAGCCTGGAGTGCAGTGGCCGCTCTTGGCTACCTCAGCCTCGACCTGCTGGGCTCTGGTGATCCTTCCGCCTCAGCCTTCCCAGTAGCCGGAATTACAGGCACGCGCTACCACGGCCGGCTGATTTTTTGATTTATTGTAGTGATGAGGTCTCGCTGCCCAGGCAGGTCTTGAACCCGCGGGCTCAGGCAATCCACTCACCGCAGCCTCCCAAAGGCGTGGGATTACAGGCTGAGCCACCGAGCCCGGCTAATTTTTTTTTTTTTGAGTTGGAGTCTCACTCTGTCACCCAGACTGGAGTGCAGTGGCCGCTCCCAGCCACTGCAGCCTTGAACTGCTGGGCTCCAGTGATCCTTCCACCTCAGCCTTCTGAGTAGCTGGAACTACAGGCACGTGCTACTACGCCTGGCTAATTTTTGATTTGTTGTAGAGATGAGGTCTTGCCAAGTTGCCCAGGCTGGTCTTGAACCCGCAGGCTTAGGCAATCCACTTACCTCGGCCTCCCAAAGCGCTGGGATTACAGGCTGAGCCACCGAGTCCAGCCTGAAGATGATTTTTTAAAAAACTCTGATTTTCCAAGCAGACTGAAAAAGTTTCTCATAAACACACATTCAGAAAAAGGAACAATGGCATTTATTTGAAGTTGGGGATTAAGTCTTTGCAGCAAGTACGTGCAGCATGAAGCTAACAATCTTAGAGCCTTTTGGTAAAAGCATATGATTCTCTTTTCTTAAAAAGATAGCCCAATATCTATTTGGTCTAGTTCTGCTGTAAAGAAAGGTGTAATGTCATATGTCTATCCTATCATTACAGCAATGATAGGTGCCATAAGTGGTAACCTCTTATGAAAGAGGTAGGAAACATGGACACCAGATTGAAACCCACTGGTCCTAAAATTCTGCTTTTCCCTGAATACCATGATTATGATTACATTATTTTAAAAGAAAAAAAAAGATGATGAATAAAATCAGAAGTTGAACTATTTGAAGAAAGTGTTCTCTCCTTAGATTTTTTTTGGTTTGAAATTCCACGTAGTACTGAATCAGGCTTCTCTGATTGATGGTGGTAAGAGCTACATTGGTTCAACAGAGTTTTGTGTGAAGGGTGAGTATTTCAGTCTCTCTGTGACCTGATCCAAGGGCTATACCTAGCAGTCTAGTCTGTCATTTAGTACAGAGAAGGTTAGTGAGGTCATGTTGAACTTCTATGCTCTGAACTTAACATAGCCATTGAACTGGCCCTATGATTCTCATGAACAAGAGCAGTCATATTTTGATACTAAAGAATAAAACAAATTATTTGCTTCATTCTCCAAGCTGCTTGACGTTTACAGTTTTCAGTTAGAGAAATTCAGAGCATCTTTATTTTCTCTCATACAAGTTAAAAGAGCTCTAGCATTCTCAGAAGAAAACCAAATGCGATCACGTGAAGGGAACTGCTGCAGGGAGTGTCTACACGCTGACATCAGCACGATCACCATTTGGTTCTAGTAGAGAATGAGACTCACTTTAAAAACATTTTAGCACTTCAGCACACCTTCCAAAAGGAGTAACATTCTCTAAATGAATAGAAAATGTCAAACAGACAAGAAGGCATTGTGAGCAGGAAGAAAGAAGGCCAGCCCAGCACCCAGGAGACCCAAGTTTCAGCGTGCTCAAGTGTAAGCTTCACAATGGTGGCAAAGCCCGTCCCCTCCTCACCTGGTCCCTCTTGTTTGGATTTCACTGACAGCCTCCTCGAATGTCTGCCAAGGGACCTCCTGCCTTCTCAGCTCTGTCTGTCCCAACAGACCCTTCGAATTGGATAAGAATCATCACAGCTCCAACAGCAGGAAGACTAGAGTTAGAGTGCCTTGGCAAATCAGAGGTCTTTCGAGATCTAACCCATGCTTCCTCCTTGACTTGTTCCTCTTACCCCGTTTCCCACCTCCTTACCCACCCTCTTGCTACCTAGAATCACCAGAGCTGTTGCTTTGATGGTCAGAACTCCACTTCCCCACCAGTGACACAGCTAACTCCTGACAACTATAGTAGTGGCTTAATTCACTTGATGGCTGCCTGCCTTTGGGGCCTGATGCCATCTTTTGTCAGACTGTAGTGTAATGATCTATTTATCTATTTTTTCTCCCCCTCCCTTCATTCACTAGACTCAGCTTCTTGGCAAAGGGTAGTAATGAATGCATAATGAATGAGTGCAATCAACTCCACGTATTCCTATTCTTTTTGGGGAAGGGGAGATGAAATTGAGTCATTGGCTAATATCACCCTCAAGAAGTCAAGCCATCACTTTTACTGGGAATTAAAAATACCTCCCCCTCCCCATTCTGGCTGAATGCTCTGATGGAGAATAACTGATTAATTCACTGAATTAATTTTAATTCACTGGAATACTAAAGATAACTTGAAGAAACATTTAGTTCCTTTTACTTCCTAGACCAAAAAAAAAAAAAAAAAATCTTGACTGTGACTTCAAAGAGTCAGCTCCTTTGGGCTTCTTTTTCCTTCCTTTTTTTTTTTTTTGATTTGGAGTTTCACTCTGTTGCCCAGATTGGAGTGCAGTGGCCGCTTCCGGCCACCGCAGCCTCGACCTGCTGGGCTCCGGCGATCCTTCCGCCTCAGCCTTCCAAGTAGCTGGAACTACAGGCACACGCTACCACGCCCGGCTAATTTTTTTATTTTTTGTAGAGATGAGGTCTCGCTACCCAGGCGGATCTTGAACCCGCGGGCTCAGGCAATCCACTCACCTCAGCCTCCCAAAGGCACGGGATTACAGGCTGAGCCACCGAGCCCGGTTTGGGCTTCTTTATCATTCAGTTCCTCCCTTTCCTACCCTATTTGACTCTACCTGATTATGGTTTGTGACTGATTGTCACCTGTCTCTGCCTGAATACTCAAAGGCAGCCTGGGATAATAGAAAAAACATCATTCCATGCATAATCATAAAAGATGCATCTGAGTTTGTCATTTCCTAGTGTGGTGATTTTGGACAATGTATCAAGTCTTTCAAACCTCAGTCTTATCTATTATACATTGAGGTAAAACTCACCTCACAAAGTTATGGTAAGGCCCAAGTAAGATGATAAATGATGTGAAATCACTTCTAAATAGTCACATGCTGAACAACTGTTATCACTCTAACCCTGAACCCAAAGTATCAGCATTATTTACAGCTAGCTGTCCAATCTAACTTCTTCCTAGAGATACTATACCAGGCACAAAATGACTGTCTTGAGTTTTATCTCCTCTGCCAAGTGAACAGGATAGAAATCAGAAAAAATGCCTCAAGAAAAGAGGAAGATCCATGGATCAAGCAGATCAGACATGACCCACAACATGGATAAAGACTCTGGCTAACTGGGAATTCAGAAACAGATATCCTGGCAGGGCACGGGGATCACGCCTGTAATCCCAGCACTTTGGGGACCAAGGTAAGAGGATTGTCTGAGCCTAGGGGTTTGTGATCAGGCTGAGCAACATAGTGAGACCACATCTCTACAATAAATTAAAAAATTAGTTGGGCATGGTGGTGCACGCCTGTCGTTCCAGCTTCTTGGAAAGCTGAGGTGGGAGGATCATCTGATTTTGAGGCTGCAGTGGCCATGAGATATCTTCTCCCTCTGTAAATCTCCTTGCCTCAAACACTCCACCCTCTACCCAGACATTTAGCTGTAGGAGCAGTACTCCAGGCAACACAAGAATTCAGAATAAATCCCTTGTCTCCACAGTATCTCCTGTCCTGGACATGCCTGTGCAATTAGCTCTTTATATTAAGCCTCACAAGGACCTAGAGAAGTATGTTAGTATTATACTTGGATCAGAAAAAGAGGACAGCTAGCAATTAAGCGATTTGCCTCTGGTCAGGAAGGGAATTGATGCTGATATTAACATTCAGAGGGCCTTCTCCTTGTGGCACAGAGAACCCCTGCATTTCTCTAGCTTGAGTTATCTATATTCCGACCAGATTTATCAGTCTCCAAGGCAGGTGAGGCACTACTGAGTGTCAGAGAGGCCGTGTATGGAGACCTATACAATTCTTGCTGGTTTAGTCATTCCCATATAAGTCATAGGTAGGTGTCATTTTCAGTGGGAAAATGGTGTAGAGAAAGAGCTATTGATAGGCAGATAAGATAAAGAAGAGACAAGAGGGCAAATTTGTGTTTTGTCTTTATGAGTCTGATGTCCTTTTTGTAGAACAATGATTCTCAAATGGTTCATGTATTTCTTAAGAATGGGTGTTAATGGCATCAAAAACAATCTGTATATAAGAAAGCAACTGTAAGGAGTTATTTCCATTATTTACCATTATCTCTATTACTGGCTCCCAGTAGCCAGGAGTGTATAGTTGATAAATAAAGTAAACTTGAAATTTTAAAACATGAAGCAAACATGAGCTTCCCTGGGTGGCACAGGACTCGTGTTCTGAATGAATTGGTAGAAAGATGTATTTCTCAATCATTAATCTCTTCACGAGATATTTCTAGTTCTTCTTTTAGACAGAGAGTAGGAGAGAATTTTCCCATTCCCTTTCAAGACAGGAGTGAATGAAGACATATTCTGACCAATGAAGTATGAACAGAAATGACACATGTGACTTCCAGGTAAAAGATTCAGGAGCAATATGAGATGCTGGTCTCCTTCACTCTGCCATCATGTCTGGTGTCTGGTGATCCAGATGGTGGCTGTTCTGCTGCTCAGTCCTAGACTGAAGCCAAGTGGATCAGAGGAACACTTGAGCCATGGTGAACATGTGGCTCGAGAAAAAAGATACACAGGAAGTCCTCAACACACTAATGAGTTTGGTTCCAAGAACACATTTCTCCCTCGAGTCCGTTTGTTGTAAGTTCAACAAAGTTAGCCTACGTACCCAACTAACATAATCGGCTATATGGTACTGCATATATTTAACAGGCTATACTGACACCTGGTGGAGAGAAATAACATAAAAAATGCCCATGTGCATTATTAAAGTTTGTCACTTGCAGGTTCATATGTAGGGAACTTACTGTATCCTAAACCACCTCAACTGGAGGGTTGCTTGTAATCAAAGCATAACATTTACTGTCTCTACTGATGCAGTTTAACTGTTAAAAAAAAGAACAAATGTACTAATGGAGTAAGAGGCAACAAAGTATACAAAGAGGCATGCGTTGGGTGGATGTCCACAAACCCAGGAAGAAAAATAAGTCACAAAGTGTCTGAGGGAAGATGAATGAGGTAGTGGAGAAGTGGCTTCCCTGGGGTGAGTCTGCCAGATGCTTTCCTAGCATGGATGGTGAAAGAGGCATGGTGGCTGAACCACCGTGGAGAACCTCACCCATCAGACAGATATCAAAACACCAGTTCTGATAAAATGGCAGAGTCTGACAAATTTCTGGCTCACTCTGAAAATAACATGATCTTTCCTTCAAAAGTGATAATGTGGTCTTTTGAAAGCTGGGGAGGCCGTGAAGGGAAATGCATCTGAAATTAAACAGGCTCAATAAGAAAGAACTGCTCAAAATGCTGAGGACATCATGAAAGATGGAGCAGATTAAATAGTAACCAGACAGGGAACACTGGACACAGAATTGCACCTTGGCCTTTAGAGATGTGAGTATAAAAGAGAAGAGACACTTGTGATACTGTAATTATAAAGTTTAAAAGGAGCCAAAATTGTGACAAAATGGGAAGATTTAATATATGACATTACAATCAAGTCACAGGTGATCCTGACTGGATGTCTTTCATTCTTCCAGGATATCATGTTGCCTCACTCGTTCATTCAACAAATGTTTGTTGAGTGACTATTTGGTGTCAGGAATTGTGCTAAAATGTTGGGGACCAATGAGGACATAGTTCCTGCCCTCAAGAAGTTTACAGTAGAGTAAAAGAGCTAAATAACAGACAAATGGACCCTCAGCTGGCACTAGTTAAATATTTAGTATTTGTCGATATGCCTGTTTTTGTACAAATACCAGGCTGTTTTGATTATTGTAGTCTTATAATAATGTTTAAAGTCTGGGAGCATGATACTTCCCACTTTGTTTGTTGGCCTGAGGATTGTTTTGGCAATTCATGGTCGTTTGTATTTCTGTATGAATTATATGGTTGTTTCCGTCTGGGAAGAATGATGTTGGCAATTTGATGGCTATTACATTGAATCTATAGATTGCCTTGGGCAGAATGGACATCTTAACAATGTTGATTCTTCCATTTGTTTGTGTTTTCTATGAGCAGTGCTTTGTAATTTTCGTGCAAAAGTCTTTCACTTCTCTGGTTAAGAAGATGCCACGGTATTTCCTTTGTTTTGTGGCTATTGTGAATGGGATTGTGTTTTTTATTTGGTTCTCTGCCTGTCTGTTGTTGGTGTATAAAAATGTGATTGTCTTTTGCACGCTGATTTTGTCCCCTGAGATTGCCAAAGTCCTTTATCAGTGCAAGGGGGCTTTTGACAGATTCTCTGGGGTTTTCAAGGTATAGGATCATATCGTACACAAACAGGGATAACTTAACTTCCTCTTTTCCTAGTTGGGTGTTGGATGCAGCTGATTTATTTCTTTTTTCTGATTGCTCTAGCTAGGACTTCCAATACTATGCTAAACAAGAGGAGTGAGAATGGGCAGCCTTGCCTAGTTCCAGTTTCCAGGGGAAATGTTTCCAATTTTTGTCCATTTAGTAATATGTTGGCTGTGGCTTTATTATAGATGGCACTTACTATTTTGAGGTATTCTAGAAGCAAAATCTCCATTTCTCAACCAACTCACCTTTGAAAAAGTCTCCACCAAACCACTGGGGAGAGGAGAAGCTATTCAGAAAATGGTGCTGAGAAAATTGACTGACCACATTCAGAAGAATGGAACAGGACCCCTACCTATCACCATACACAAAAATTGGCTCTAAGTGGATCGAAGACCTAAACATAAAACCTCAAACTATAAGAATCTTAGAAAATGCAGGAGACACCCTTACAGAAATTGGAATAAGCAACCAATTCCTGATTAAAACCCCAGGTGCCCATGCCATAAAAGATAAGATAGATAAATGGGATCTCATCAAACCAAGCAAAAGAAACTATCAAGAGAGTGGGGAGACAACCCATAGAATGGGAAAAAAACATTTACTAACTGTATATATGACAAAGACCTAACATCTAGGATCTACAAGGAACTCAAACATGCTAAAAGAAAAAAAAAAACAGTGCTATTAAAAAGTGGGCAAAAGACATGAATAGATACTTCTCAAAAGAAGACAAATGAGCAGCCAACAGACACATGAAAAAAAGCTCAGCCTCAGTAATCATCAGAGAAATGCAAATCAAAACCACACTGAGATATCACCTAACTTCAGTCAGGATGGCCATCAACGATAACTCGAAAAACAATAGATGTCGGGAAAAGGGAACATGTCTAAACTGTTGGTGGGATAGTAAACTATACAACCTCTGTGGAAAACAGTGAAGTAATTTCTTAAAGATCTAAAAATCAATGTTCCATACGACCCAGTAATCCCTCTTCTGGGAATATACCCGGAGGAACTCAAATCATCCTACAAAAAGGATATCTGCACACACATTTTTATTGGAGCACTATTTACAGTAGCAAAAACATGGAATCGACCATGCTGTTCACCAAACATGGATTGGATTAAAAAATGTGGTACATATACACGATGGAATATTATGCAGCCATATAGGACAGAATTATGGAGTTCACAGCAACTTAGACTGATTTAGAGTCTACAATATTCAGTGATCTATCACAGAAACAAAGAACTGAGTACCACAAGTTCTCACTCATAAGTGGATCCTGAACATTTATCATAATACTATAACAAAGGATTGGCAGTAGCAGGACTCTGCTGGGTGGGGGCCACATAGCATCAATAAGGGTACCTGATCCCAGACCACGTGAAGTGAGGACTAAAGGGAGGATCAAACTTCACCTGTATGACCATTTATGTACCTAAGCCTAAATTGTACCCCATATCTTTAAAATAAAACAATTCAAAAATCATATATATATATATATATATATATAGTATCTGAGTGATCAGGACAAGGCTTTTACACAATTTTTCCCCAACTGCAAGCCTGCTGGGTAGGGGTAATTATCCTCATTGCAAACAGGAGACATGGAGGCACAGATGTATAAAGTCATCTGGCCCTATGATCATGCAGTAATTGACGAAACGGGGACTTGAAATCTGTTCTCTATTATTCCAGTGTCTCTGTTCTTACAATCATACCTTGGTGCCTTGCATATTTAAGATTTTATGAAACTTTTCCTTACATTTTTGAAATGTTAATTTAGTGTTTGTGTGTGTTTTAAACAGACAATGACTTTACCTTGCAGACAAAAAATACCTCTTTATGTAATTTTGTTTTGGTCATTTTTTCAGTTTCATTAGAAGATGATTTTAGAAAATCGTGAGCCACTAATCATTTATAAGCCATAATTTGAGGCTTATAAATCTTCCTAGTAGGTCACATGAAAAATGTAAAGTTGCTTTTCTGAGCAAAGAGTCTGGAAATATTTAACACAGTAAAAAGGATACTAAGAAAAAAATAACAAAACCTTCTCTTAAAATACAAGCAATGCTCAAATTGATTATACAAATTTATAGCTGAGTGTTGAAATTTTCTTCTTTTAAGAGGATTTTGTTCTTTTTCTTCAGGGCTTGGCTTCTAAGAATTAAGAATGGAGGTCTTACTTTTTCCAGAAGTCCCAGTAATGTATACGTATAATTAGAGAATTTTTGGCATCTGAGAATACAAACTCACCATTTACTACAAGCCAAAGAGCTAAATTGATTTTCACATTCTGGAAGAAAAATTGCACCTTTAGTGCTGAATTGCTTCCCTGTGAGCACTGAACCAAATATTAATGTAGATTTGAAAGGAAACAAAAAACGTTCAAACTCTAATGTACCTCAGGCTTATATATTGGGATTCAGTCACTTTAAATTGAGTTAGATTTCTTGAAGCAAAACTGTTCTTATTATTTTTGTGTTACTGCTCTGACCCACAGTTTATATTCCACATAACAGAGCTCTGAGTTCCGTAGAAACGGAAGCCTCCATGCAGGAGGGCTTTGTGACATTGCTCACTCCAACCATACCAGCAACCAGCACCATGCCAGCACATCTACCAAGATGTCTAGTCATGAGGCATCCATTTCACTCAAAGTCCTTTCTGTAATTCAGTGCACCAAAATGTACTGCCTGTCAATCCTTTTACACTTTTGCATTAGAGGAAAATTTAAAATCCCAAATAAGCAGAAAAAAAAGAAAAAAAAAAAAAAAGAAAAGAAGAGAAAAAAAGAAGAAAAAGAAAAGAGAGAGAAAAAAGGAAGAAATAGAGAGAGAGAACAAAATGCAATCCAATTACCTAACCAAAAGCACTGGTAATATCTTGGTTCATACTTTTCTAAACCCTTTTCTTTGTAGATAAATGACATTTTCTTTCTTTCTTTTTTTTTGAGTTGGAGTCTCACTCTGTCGCCCAGACTGGAGTGCAGTGGGTGCTCCCGGCCACCACAGCCTCGACCTGCTGGGCTCGGTGATCCTACCGCCTCAGCCTTCCAAGTAGCCGGAATTACAGGCATGCGCTACCACGCCCGGCTGATTCTTTTTTGATTTATTGTAGAGATGAGGTCTTGCTGCCCAGGCGGGTCTCAAACCCGCGGGCTCAGGCAATCCACTCACCTCAGCCTCCCAAAAGCGCGGGATAACAGGTTGAGCCACCAAGCCCGGCTGACATTTTCTTTTTATAAAAAATTGAATGCTAGTGGTTTATTACTTTATTTTTTCACTTAATAACATGTTAAAAGAATATTTGCAAATAATTTATCATAACGTTATAGTATTAGTACATGGGCATCTTATATTTTTTTAAACCAACCACTGTATTTGAATATTTAAGTTTTCTCAAATGTTTAGTTATTATAAAATCATTTCTTAAAGATATCTGATATGAAAGGGATGGAAGGGCTCTTTTTGGGGGGGAGGTTGAGGTGAGTGGATTGCCTGAGCCTGCGGGTTGGAGACCCGCCTGGGCAGCGAGACCTCATCTCTACAATAAATCAAAAAATCAGCCGGCCGTGGTAGCGCATGCCTGCAATTCCAGCTACTCTTAGAAGACTGAGGCGGAAGGATCGCCAGAGCCCAGCAGGTCGAGGAGCCCCGCTCCCGGCCACCGCACTCCAGTCTGGGCGACAGAGTGAGACTCCAACTCAAAAAAAAAAAAAAAGAAAAGAAAAAATGATGTTTATTGGCAAAAACAAAACAAAACAAAACTAATAGTACTAGGTTCAGGCTCAGCTGGATCCATGTACTCACAAGAGCCTCAGCGCTTTATTTCTGTCTTTTGATCTGTACCCTTGTTGAGGGTGATGGAGGAGATCGCTAGGATAGCTCAGTACCTTATATCTCCTTTTCCTGTCTCAGTAGTGAAAACTGCTTCTGTTTGGGTTTTTCTGCCCATTTTCAAACTATAAATATATATTTGATATTAATATAACCACTTAATGCATCCTGTTTGGGTAGTTTGTTTTTTCTAGTCACTTACTTTTAATGTATCTGTGGCTTTTATGAAGTTTGTCTTTCATAGGTAGGGAATAATCAGCTCTTCCTTTTTGTTTTGTTTTATTTTTTTGAGTCAGAGTCTCACTTTGTCACCTAGACTAGAGTGCAGTGGCACACTCACGGCCACCACAGCCTTGGCCCACTGGGCTCCGGTAATCCTTCCATCTCAGCCTTCCAAGTAGCTGGAACTACAGGTGCGCACCACCCATGCCCGGCTAATTTTTTGATTTATTGTAGAGGCGAGGTCTCACCAAAGTGCCCAGGCTGGTCTCGAACCCCTGGGTTCAGGCAATCCTCCCATCTTCACCTACCAAAGTGTTGGAATCACAGGTGTGAGCCATTATGCCTGGCCAGGTCTTACTTTTTTTTATCCACCTTGACAATGTCTGCCTTTAACTTATTTAGTAAACACTTAATGTGATTATTGATATATTTGAATTTAGTTATTTGTTTTACAGGCCTTGTTACACTTTTATTTATTATTGTTTCTTTCCTGTCTTTTTTAGCATTATGCGAATACATTTTATTTTTAATTTTAATTTATATATCTGCTTATTAGCTATATATGTATATCTTTTATCATTAGTTGTTATTGGTTGCGCTTTCACAATCTATTTAGTATTTATATCATACTATTTTATTTAAATGCTTTCAATAGTCTCATATATTTTAAGCAAATTAAAAGGAACAAGTAGTAAAACAAACAAAAAAAGGAATAAGTAGTCTTTTATATTTAGTCATATATTCCTTTTTAAGTCAGAGTCTCACTCTCACTCAGGCTAGAGTGCAGTGACGTGCTCACAGTCACTGCAACCTTTACCTGTTGGGCTCAGGCGATCCTTCCACCTCAGTCTTCCAAGTAACTGGAATTACAGGCATGCACCACCATGCCCAGCTAATTTTTTTTTTTTTTTAATTATTGTAGAGATGAAGTCTTGCCAAGTTGCCCAGGCTGTTCTTGAACCCCTGAGCTCAGGCAATCCTCTCTCCTCAGCCTCCCAAAGTGCTGGGATTACAGGTGTGAGCCACCGCACCTGGCCTATTCCTCCTTTTAGTTGTTTCTCTTTCTGAAGATCCAGGTTTCTTTTGATAGACTTTTTCTCCAGCCTAGAGAACTTCCTTTGGTATTACTAGAAGTACAGGCCTCCATCTTCTTTCCCTACTTACTGCTGCTGCTATTAAGTCTCCCACTCAGATCTGACGTGTCCAACACCAGCGTTGGAGCTTTACTCGAGGTTTCCACTATCTGCCTTCTCATGCCAGGTCTGCTGCTGTGGGTGATGGTGTGGGTTGGGTGCCAGTGCTGAGGGGTGGCTGTTCTCTGTTGCTTCCTCTCAAGAGAGCCCCAAGAATGGCAGACGATCCTGCGTGCCCAGGTCTCCAATCTCCTGAAGGTTTATTTTTTAACAGTTGTTATTTGTTTATTTGTTTGTATACTCATTTATTTTTAGCAAATATTAAAAACAACACTTTGGAGGTGGAAACATAGTTTTGAATGATGGGTAAGGAGGTAGTGTTCCATCTTGTTCTGACGGCGTGTTCTACCTTCTTCCTGCTGGACATCCTGTCCCAAACCCTGCCTGGGGGAACTAGGCTGCTACCCTCCATATCCTGCCTCTCTCCTGGTGCTTCCCTGACACAGTCTAGATGTTGTCCCTTGTCCCTGGGCTGAGTCTGAAGGCAAGACCCAGCCGGGACCTTCTGCAGCTCTGCTGAGCTAACCTCGTTAAGCTGACCACGTTCAGAAGGCCTGATGCACCCTTGGCGTCATGCCTTGATGCCCTGGAGCCCACAGGAGCTTTTGCTTGGAGGCTGGGCTCTGGGGCTGTGCTTGAACATTTATCATTCATGTAAGCATTCATTCCTTCTCCTGTTGCATGATTCAGCCAAACTCTACTTTTCAGTAGGTTTTGTCTTGGTTTGGAGATACAATTGGGAATGACACAAACTCTGCCTTCACAGAGTGGGTCTATGTTTCAGAAACCCTGGGGAATTCTGAGCCCAGAGAGAAGGCATTTATTGTATCCAGCTAGAAAAATCTCTAGAATCCATTTCAGTAGGGTGGTCAGTGATGTTTCATTTGGAACGATTGTGGCATTAGACATTTTTGATGCATTTAGCCCTATGTGTTTTATTTCCATGACTTCCCCTTTTAAATTCATGACAATCCATGTTAACTCAAGATTGGAAGAGACTAAATCACCTAAGATGCTTAAACCACCCTTCTGTTAAAATACATTATACATACATCATGATATGAAGAGCCCACTGCACTCCTGCAGGGTCCACATTCCCTCCCTTGGGGGAGTGTGTGTGTTAAAGGCAGAGGCATAGAATCAAGCAACACAGGGATGACACTTGGGCCATGGTATTTTCATTATTTAAGCAAGATTGTAACGTTTGATATCCTGAACTCCTTCTCTACAAAGATGTTTGTTGTTGGATACCAAACAATAAAGCTAGTGAAAACAACTTTTCTCTGCTTCAATGTCAATTGCATGTACAGCCTTGTCTTTACATTGCCGTACTCAAAACTCTAAGTTGGAAGAGACCCCAGTTACCCTTCTAGCCTGAGACATTCACTGAAGAAATGAGAAAACTGAGCCAAGGCTAAATGACTGGAGGTTCCTTCACTTCAGAATTCGAATGTCCAAAAGCATTTAGTGGTTTTTCTGACGGAAAAGTATACAGAACAAGGTATGTACCCAAAAGGAAAGTTCTTCAAAAAAGTGTCAAGAAAATGAGAATAAAACTTGAGTTGCTGTCCAGTTAAATAAAATCCATATTCTTTAGCCTGACTTTCAAGGTCTATTTCTTTTCTTAACTGACACAAGGTCTTCTTTCCATCCAAGTCAATTTTTGAACAGAGCTGACAATTACCACAAGCATAGATGTGTGTGATCCCATTCGGCAGGCTAACCCATGAGTGGACCCTGGTCCCATTTGGAAGGCTAACACATGGCTGGACCCTGATCCCATTTGGAAGGCTAACCTATGCATGAACCCTGGTCCCATTCAGCTGGCTAACCTAAGGCTGGACCCTGGTCCCATTTGGCAGGCTAATCCATGGTTCCACCTTGGTCCCATTTGGCAGGCTAACCCATGGTTCTACTGGCTGCATGCCTAGCTTAGGCACACAATCTGCTTTCCTGGACAAGTAGGTCCTCCTTGGGCCATGGATCTGACTTGTATGCACTCTGTAAGAAACACATACTCATTTGCAAATACGAAAGGTTACTTTGGAAATTTAAGAACTTTTTGCATTTGTTGGTATTTGTAATTCCAAAATGTTTTTTTTCTCCAAGATTTTACAACCTTGTGAACTTTTGAGGATGTGCTGGGGAGAATTTGTTGCTGCTATTTGTATTTATCTTTTCACACCTTATATAAGGACACCAGCTGCCTCCCTGATCCTTACCATGGTGACCATCACACCCATTCTCAAGGCTGACAGTGCCCTTACCAGCTCCCACCTACCAGGAGGTATCTTGCCTTAAGGAGCTTCTACCCCAGCTCCAAGCTACCCCTGGAATGCTTGCTGAGTTCCCTGGCTTTGACTTTTCCCATCGCTGTCCCTGCTCTTGGGGTGACTGACTTAGCTACCATGGACCTGGCACCGTAGACCCTTGTCTTCCCGACACTGCACCATGATATCAGACTGACTAGCTCTTACAATTTCAGCTCTTGAAACACAGCCCAGGTCAGACCAGCCCGATACCTCACAACCTGAAGGGAACGTGGAACCAAGAATGCAGGGTGCTCAAGGATGCATATTAGCCAGATGGAACTCCTGGGTGGTTTATCACTATCTTTCACTCCTCTCAGTCTGTCGCCTTTCATTCTGCACATGTTTCAACTAACCATACACATCTCCTGTGCTCACCCACATATGTGACCAAGACAAGACGTGAGGTTTTTGTTTTGCTTTTGCCTACATTGGAGTGACATTCAGGTATATGTTTTGGAAATATTCTAGCTTATACCTCATTTACAACTGTGGTTCAGTTGTTTGGTAAGCAAATGCATCCAGAATGAGCTCCTTTTAAAATTTAATGGGACCAGCTGATAAAACGTAAACCCAGATAATTAGGAAAAAATCACATGAAGGGTTAACTTTATTATCCTTCTTTCTTGGTACATTTGAGACAGTGCAACTGAAATCTCTTTGAGACTACATTATTAAAAATCAGCTATCGATTTTCAGATTTACATTGTTTTGGATCATTTGGTAATTTTGTCTCCAGAAAATTGCTTGGTGGTATAAAGAAAATATTCTATAAAATGAGCAAGTGAGATGCAATGTGTCAAAGTTGGGTCTGTGGAGTGAGTCTTGCCACGTGGCACAAGCAATTTGCTGGGGTGGCCACATTGGCTGGAAATCTCATAAGGGAAGCAGCCAGGATATACGTTTATATATCTCAGAGTGTCATTTTAAGCTCAGTCTGGGGGAAGCAAATAGAATGTAATTGATTTTTCTCTGCAAGATGTGATATTCCACTGAATGGAATATAGTTAATAAATTAAGTGATTTTATTTCCCCTTTAAAAAAAATACAAAACACTTTTGGAGTTGGAATACCTTTAGAAAGAATGATGACTTTAGCTTTCTAGCACCACATATTCAAGGGCAGTCTAATAAAGCCCTTTTAACTTGGAAATGTACATCAATTCGAAAACTTTATTTTTTTTTAGGAATTCCTTTACCAATGCATACAATTTTAATGGCATATTCTAAAGGTCACTTAAACATGTTTGAATATTCTGAGAAAATTAGCTGTAAAATTTAAGGCAATATGTCAAAAATAGTTTTAAAAGTGTAAGATGATTTTGGTTTAGAAAAAGAATCACTGAATTCTAGTAAACCAGTTTTCCAGATTTCATCTTTTTATGAAGGATGTTAAATATTCAGCAAGATCTAAAGGCACTCTACTTCCAGCATCATCTACATCAAAGGCAATTCTTAAGAAATTGAAAACGAGGGAGAATTATATTCCAGTAATGGAGTCATGTATCACATATTCTTATTTAAGGCCCCGACACAGCACAGAGCATAACTGGGAACCTCATGGAGCTTCTCCTGGTTAATTGAGTCCCACTGTGCAGGGACTTGGTTGGTGCAAAGTTGAAATCACTGCATGACAGCACAGACATTTCCACCTGCTGATCGCCTGACTGCTTTCCTGTTGACTCCCTGTCAACACAGGATAGCCTAGTTGACATTGTTTGACTATGCTCTCAAATGCAGAAACAGGCAAATTATGCAGGATCTTTTTTGAAGTAAAATAAAGGCAGCCTGGAAGCCTACAGGCAGTATTATGAGGATCTAGCAAGCAGAACCCTTAGAGACCTCTTAGAAACACACCTATAGGAGGCCACAAAGACAACAATGCACTCAAGGTAACATTCTATCTAAGGAGTTTCAATCAAAGAGCAGCATGGGCTGGGCTCGGTGGCTCAGCCTGTAATTCCAGCACTTTGGAAGGCCAAGGCAAGTGGATTGCCTGAGCCCACAGTATCAAAACCAGTCAGGGCAACTTGGCGGGACCTTGTCTCTACAATAAATAATAAATGAGCCAGGTGTGGTCGCACGTGCCTATAGTTCCATCTACCTGGAAGGTTGAGGCGGAAGATCGTGGGAGCCCAGCAAGTCGATACTGGGGTAGTCGTTAGTGTGCTACTGCACTCCAGCCTGGGCGACAGAGTGAGACTCCAACTCAAAAAAAAAAAAAAAAAGAGGAGCATGGATCTTGTTCTTTCCTTACTGTGATTAATATCATCCATTCCTTAGGGAACTTGGGGAGAAGTAACATTTCAAAAATACTCCCTGGAAGAAAAGTACTGAGTACACATTCTATACAAGTGAGGAATTTAGTACGCAGGGAGACAAGTTTAGAAAAAGTAAAAATAAAAAATCAGAGAGGCGTTGGGTTTTTTTTTTATACAGCTAGTCATTCACAAGTAGGAATTCAAGCCAACTCCAGAAAAACGTATCCACAGCATCCAACCTGACTCTTTTCCCAGCTCCTTGCCAAAGGTATCCCTGCCTCTCATCACACTGTTCAGCATCTTCTTGGAAGAGGGTCTGGTGAGAAGTCAAGATGACATTGTTATTAAGATAAAGGTTCCTCCAACTTTTTGCTATATAACTTGGAAAAAGCCACATAAGCATTCTGAGGCCCAGTTTATTCTTCTATAATATGGGGATGATGATACCAACCTAAAAGGAGTACTTAACAATGAGGCAGGAGCCCAGCACAGAGCCCTGGATGTATAGGGGGAGTCAGGAGTCCAACACAGAGCATTTGACTTCTAGGGGTGAGGAAGGAGCCCAGGACAGAGCCCTGGGCATGTAGGGGTGAGGCAGTAGCACAACACAGAGCCCTGGACATGAAGGGGTGAGGCAGGAACCCAGCACAGAGCCCTGGGTGTGTACGGGTAAGGCAGGAACCCAGCACAGAACCCTGGACATCTAGGAGTGAGGCAGGAGACCAGCACAGAGCCCTGGACATCTAGAATAAAGCAGTAGCCCAGCACAGAGCCCTGAATGTGTAGGGGTAAGGCAGGGGCCTAGCACAGAGCCCTGGATGTCTAGGTGTGAGACAGGAGCCTAGCACAGAGCCCTGGACATGTAGGAGTGAGGCAGGAGCCCAGCACAGAGCCCTGGACATCTAGGGATGAAGCAGTAGCCCAGCACAGAGCCCTGGATGTATAGGGGTGAGGCAGGCACCAGCACAGAGCCCTGGATGTCTAGTGGTGAGACAGGAGCACAGCACAGAGCCCTGGACATGTAGGGGTGAGGTAGGAGCCCAGCACAGATCCCTGATTGTGTAGGGGTAGGCAGGAGCCCAGCACAGAGCCCTGGATGTGTTACAGGCTCTGTACACAGCAGTTGTCATGGCTTTTGGCTGATATCTCCTGGTGATCTTGCTGTCACTTCAACTCATCATGAGAGCATTTCCATTTTAACAGGGTTTCCAGAGGACTGAAGACCTCTCAGGACTCAAAGATACCCATTTACCTCTGGCATTTCAGTTACCCTGGTATGCTGGTGGGTGAGTTAATTTTTGTCATGGAGGCCTTCCTGGTGCCCATCAAACAGATGCCCAGGAGGCTGTGAGCACTGCATCTGGATTAGAAGAGTTAGGTTGATGGCAGTTTTGATACTTGTTAACCATATGAACTTTGGGCATGTCACTACTCAATACTTTAGGGTCTAGGCTTTCTCATTGGTATGGCAGGGGTCATGACATTACAGGGCTATTAAGAGGGTCACATGACATGGGGCTTGGAAATGAGTGCTTTCAAGGTCAGTGCTACACAGCTGTAAGTTGTCACCACAACCCATCCTTGCCTTCCTCAGGAGACAGGCATAAAAATTTCTTACTATTGAGAAAAAAACAATAACCTAATTGTCTAACCATAAACCAGAGGAAGAAAGAAAACACACATGCACAAAACACAAAGTCATTTTGATCCCAAATTCGGGCATTTCAACATTCATCTGGCCAGCAGAGTTTGAGAACCATCAAAATAATCTGGGGAAATAACTACAGATACAAGTCACATAGTGACTGAAAGAAGCCAGATACATAGTGTCCATCAGGAGATGAATGAATAAAGAAAATGTGGTACATGCATTCCTTAAGAAGAAAGGGAATTTCAATGCTACAGTATGAAACTTGAGAACATGATGCTCAGTGAAATAGGTCAGTCAGAAAAGGACAAACACTTATCATATACACCAGAGAAGTCAAATTCATAGAGACAGAAAGCAGAGTGGTGGCTGTCAGAGGCTGGGTTGGGGGAATAGTGTTAAATGAATGTGAAGTTTCAGCTGAGGAAGATGAAAATGTCTGGAGATGGATGATGGTGAATGTACTCAATGCCATGAAACTGTACTCAAAGGTAAGTACGATGGTAAATTTTGTTACATGTATTTTTACCACAATAAAAACAACAATATAAAAAGAAGAAGCCAGGCACAAATAGCACATACTATCTGAATCAGTTTCTGGAAAGTTCTAAACAGAGAATTCTAACCCATAGTGACAGAAAGCAGATCAGTGGTCGCAAAGAGCCAGGAGAGAACGTTTTGGGGTGGAGAAAAATGTTCATCTTTAACAGAGTATAGTAGACATAGGGAGTGCACATTTTTAAAGACTCATTTAACTGTATACTCAAGTGGGTGGATTTTATTGTATGTAAATTATATTCAGCTGTGATGTTCAGTTTTGCACATTAGCTTGGCTAGGCTGCTGTGCTGAGCTGTTTGGCCAAATACCAGTCTCGATGATACTATGATGATGTCATTTAGATGTGACTAGCGTTTCGATCACTAAGCTTTGGGTAAAGTAGATTACCCTCTGTGACGGTTAATATTATATGTCAACCTAAAATTAATCAGGAGGCCCAGACATTTGGGCAAACATGTTTCTGAATGTGTCTGTGTGGCCGTTTTCTGAATGAAATGAACAATCAAGTAGGTAAACAGAATAAAGCAGATTACCGTCCCCAGTGTGGCTGGCCCCCTCCCGTCCACTAAGGAACACTTGAGCACTAATGTCGGTCTTGTCCAGCTTCTGCACTCAGGACATCCAGCTCCTATTGGGCCTGGAGCCTGCTGGTTTTTGGATGGGAAGTCACATTGCTGGCCCTCCTGCCTCCCAGGCCTTCAGATTTGGACTTGAAGTACACCCTGGGCTTTCCTGGTTGCCAGCTTGCTGAATGTAGATCTTGGGACTTCTCAGCCTCTTAAATCATGTGAGCCAACTCCTTAAATCAATCTCTCTCTCGCTCTTGCTCTCTCAGAGATAGAGAAATAGACAGTTATCAGATATAAATACACATATCTATCTCTCTCATATATGTATCATGTATTTAGATGTACACACTTTTACATCCTACCTGCGAGTCAATCCCTTAAAATCAAGTTCTTTCTCCCTCTCTATGTGATATATATCACCTTTTTTCTCTATATATGTTATATATATATGCACACACACATATCTAGAAAGAGAGAATGGTTACTAACACATCCACTAAGTTGACTGAACAAGAAAAAAGTAAAAGAAACTTCCCTGGAATCCTCTACAAAAATCTGGATTTTTAGACTATGCCTGAATTAGCATCCCTGGGGGAAAGACCTGAGCTGTATAGTATTAAAAAATTCTTCCAGGTAATTCTGACATGCTCTTCTGGTTAAGCCCCGGGAAGTCAAGTCTGCAGTCAAATCTTAATCTACTTGAATAGCTGGCTTTTTAAGAATGTTTAAACACTTCACATTTTGTGTACATACCTTTTGGTTTCATGAACCCGAACATTTTATATAAATAATAAAATATTATTAAAAGGCAGCAAAATCGCACCAAAAAAGTGGAACAGAGAAGACAGTTGACCATGTGAACATACAGAGAGCTTTTGTCATTATTTCTGGACCTGGTATTGAGTGTGTGCTTGTAGGCCAGGCACTGTTTCGAGGACTGGGGATATAGGCAGACATGAGCAAACCAGACACAGTCCCTGCCCTCACGAAACTTCCACTCCAGTGGACAGGACTTGAGGAAGATATGTGTAAGTTTTAAATACAGGTTTTAAATACAGGTTTTCATTAAAAAATAAACACTACTCCATTGATACCACATTGGAGTATGGCCAGGAGATTAAAAAAGCATATCAAAACAAAATATACCTGTAGACTTTACAACTCATATTTTGTCTTATAATTTAATTGAGGGTACCTTACCAGTGTTTAATAGTACCCTGGATTAAGACAACTGCTAAGAGTAAAAGCTCAGAAAAACAGAGTCAGTAATAAGCCCAGCGTGGATGTCAATGGATGCATCTGGCTCCTTCTAGCTCTGGGCACTGCTCTTTGAACTCCTAATTGTTGCAAGTTTTAGGCAGACACATATTTTCACAGTGAAGAGAAGATGCTAGGAAGGCCTTGTCAGTGTAGAAAAGGCTGCTGGTCAATTCTCCCTGGAATGTACACCACATCTCGGGCTTGTTTCTGTGTCCATCAAAATACATTGGTTATGTAAAGACTGTAGTGGTGTCTACTTCACAGAAATTGTGAATGGAAAATGGGCATATGCATCCCTTCACATAATGCATGGAACATAACAAGTAAATGTTAACAAGCATCGTTGGAATGCTGGTCTCACCAGCGCCAGGCCTCTCCCGGGAGGTGGAGATAAGGACAATAGGGACTTGCACCTGCTCTGGGAGTCGTAACCCCACACGCAGCACAGGGTGCCAGACAGATGAAACCCTGTGCTTGCTGTTGCTTAGGGCCGTTCCCGCAATTTTGGGGGGTGGAAGGAAGGGAGAAGCAGTCAGGAGAGCCTTGCAGAAGGGCTTCCTCAAGGATTTGGGATGTAACTTCAACTGTGTGAAGGCACCTCTGGGAAAACAGTATTTTCTGCCACTTGTGTGAAAAGTAGTTGTGATGACACTGGTGATCCAAGGTTTTGTATGAAATTCATACATGTCGAGTCAGTCCCATGGGTACTATTAAATGATCATGTCCTTAGATTTCATGTGTAGGCCTGCAATGGAATTAAAACTGTTTGTAAAAAAAAAAAAAGTGTGGCATTTGGGGATAGAGAGGAGAGCGAGATATGTTTGAGCTGTGAGAAATATTAGAAATGAAAGTTCACACCTCCTTTTAGAGGAAGACACTGAGGTGCACGGGGTGAGTGAGAATACAGACACGAACCGCATCTCAGTTAAACAGAAGGAGGTGAGAAGCAGCCCACACCCGTTTGTCCTCTGTTGTCCGAGGTAGGGTGGCCACTAGCCACCTGAGGTTATTTAAATTTAAAATCATTACAATGAAGTAAAATAAAGACTTCAGTTCCTTGACTAAGCTAACAATGTTTCAGCATGACTGGTAGTTCTCTCATCAAACAGCACATCTACAGAGCATTTCCATTATCCCAATGCTCTTGATTGGATTGTACTGTGTTAGTTAGAGAAAGAAAAGTAACTTTCAGTCACTATTAAAAGCATTTCACAACACATAAAGAAAAGAGCTTGTTTAATATGGTGACCCAATTTTTCAAATGCACTTCTAAAATCACCTATGCAATTGATTGCTTATAGACAAATCTAACTCGGCACACAAATGTAAAAAACCAGGCAAGCATCACCAGTGAATGCCCAGCTTTGCAGATGCATGAAAATTGCATGAGTAATTTTGGAAATGGAGGTGAAAACCATTTTAATATCCCAATTTTCATACATTTCAGGAGCAATCTAATGCAAATATCTACTACATAGATTACTAAAAAAAAAGAAAAAGGAGGTAAATGAAATTAAGTCGATCATATTTGAGGAGAGAATTCATAAGATAGAAAACAAAATAGGGACTATAGACTTTATTGTTTTCTTAAATTGCTACAAAAGTAAACTTTTTAAAAATTATTTTTTCCTATAAACTTAGGCAGTAAAAACATTGCAAAGCACTTTTTCTCTTTTGACAACTTTTCATAGTATAAAACACATAAAACATTTGGTCTTAAAAGATGTTTTAACAGAATATACCATATAGAGAAAAAGTTCTGAAAATTCTTAGGGAACAGTGCTTATATGATAATTAAAAACTGGGGAAATGGGTACAATTTGATATTTAAAATAATTTTTAAAAAATACTTATTTGCTGGACTTGGTGGCTCGGCCTATAATCCCACGGTTTGGGAGGCTGAGGTGAGTGGATTGCCTGAGCCTACGGGTTCGAGACCTGCCTGGGCAACTTGGCAAGACCTCATCTCTACAATAAATCGAGAAAAATTAGCCAGGCATGGTACCGCGCACCTGTAGTTCCAGCTACTTGGAAGGCTGAGGTGGAAGCATCGCCGGAGCCCAGCAGGTGAGGCTGCGGTGGCCGGAAGCGGCCACTGCACTCCAGTCTGGGCGACAGAGTGAGACTCCAACTCAAAAAAAAAAAAAAAAACTTATTTCAGGAGGCTGACTTTTGAAAAACAGGAAGAATGTATTTTAGAATTTGCTATTAGACTTAAGAAGTCGGATAGCTACCCAATATTTTTATCCAATCAAATTTGTTTTATGTTAAAAAAAAACTATGAATGGCACTTCTATATAATTATCTTGCAGTTTTTTCCCTTTGAATTCTTTCGATTAGCAAACTTCATTATCAGTGGTCACCATAAGCTTTGGCCTTTACCATGTGGGCATCTAATATTCCAAAATGCCTTTTAACCGGTGCCAAGGGAATTCCTGGGTGACTTCCATTTGTAAATTTCTCACCTATGACCATTCAGTGTGTTTTCTTCTTCAGTTTAATTTTTCCATATTTTACCTTATAAATCTTCTAGATTTTTATCTTATTTTCACCCTACATTTTAGTTATTTTTGCATATTAACAATCCCCCTTTTCAATATGCACATAGCTTATATCCTAGTAAAGAGGTTATCAGACACCAGTCTACTAATTGGTGCTAAAAATGAGACAATGAAACTGATAAGGGTAGCCGGGCTTGGTGGCTCAGCCTGTAACCCCTCGCTTTGGGAGGCTGAGGCGAGTGGATTGCCTGAGCCCGTGGGCTCGAGACCCGCCTGGGCAACTTCTCTACAATAAATCAAAAAATCAGCCGGGCGTGGTAGCACATGCCTGTAATTTCAGCTACTCGGGAGGCTGAGGCAGAAAGATCACAGGAGCCCAGCAGGTTGAGGCTGCAGTGGCCGAGAGTGGCCACTGCACTCCAGTCTGGGCGACAGAGTGAGACTCCAACTCAAAAAAAAAAAGGAAACTGATAAGGGTGATGTCATGACCATACGTGTGCAGGGTGTGGTACAGACAGTTTGTCACCAATGTGCTTTCATGATTTTATGAATTTCCAGCAAAACTTTGTCAAAAACTGTTCATTTCATCTCTTGTTCCCACAATGAACTAAAACTGATCAGTAAATTTTTGATTTCAGATAACCAATGCATCAATTTTCGATACCAGCTTAGGCAGGTTGACTTAATGTGTGTCATAACTTTTGATGCCACATAAATGTCAGGGATGAATACAGATCACCCTCTTGCTGGCTTAGCGGCTGGCCGACCAAGGTAGTCAGAAGGACAGCTAGCGGGCAGGCCTTTCCAGCAATGTGCTTGAGGCCACAAAGCATCTTTCCTGCAGCCCACCTATGGCCCAGGGGTAGCAGCAAATAGCAGTGTTGTGGCCTGTAGAGACAGAGAGACCTGGTTCAATTTAAGCAGGGCTTCGGCCAGGTCCCAGGGGGCAAGTCTGCCTTGTAAACAGTTCCAGGTTCTGTGAACACTGAGTCCAGTCTGCACTAGGTTGTGTATGTACTTCTGTGAACAAAGCTAGGTTAGAGTGGTTCTGGAAGGCTGACTGGCTGCTGGGCTCAGGACCCCTGTGCCCTTTGCCACCAGCAGCCCTGGATCTCATTCCAAGCAGTTTAAACCTAGAGGACCTGTGTTCTGACTTTCTTCTAGGAGAATTTCAGGATTTCAGGGCATTTTCACCCTCTGTGCTCCTCAGTCTCTTACCCACATTTGGCTACTGTCATCCTAATCCCCAGTTGACTCTCCACTGTCCTCCCTGTCCCCAAACCCTTTCATGCACTTGCTCTGGAGGATCTTGCCACCCTCTTGTCCACCCCCAAGGCTCGCCTGCCTCTCTGATTCCTCTAGACGATATGTCTAGACTTGCCTTTTGCAGATGACCCTCATGCACAGAGGTCATAGTTCCCCTCCTGTCTGCTGCCTATCACGAGATGACAATCGGTGTGGCCCCACTGCCCATCCCATTCTCCATTTTACTCCCTTGGAGTCCGTTTCTCTGAACTTCCCCAAGAGCTGAGCCTGCATCCATGAGGCCCTGGGATTCGAGGGAGCCATCCTGTGTGATCCTCGCCCCAGAGACTCTTGTTAACGGGGGCCTGAGCCTCAGTGTTTTACAAGCTCCTCAGGTGTTTCTAGTGTGTAGTCAGAGAAAACAAGAAGACATTACTCCTGACTGCTTCTATGCTGGGCCTTCCAGGGCTGAGTAGGCCCCCTACGCAATGCTCGCATGCATTCCCCTTTCTCCCTGCCTCTTTCTCTTCCTCAAGTGTCCTGCATTTTTGTGTACACTTGGGTGGCAACCCTTTTAAGGGAGTCCTAAGCCCACAGTCACAGCCACAGCTTCCAAGTTTGCCACCCGTGCTTACTCTCCTGGCAAACCATCCAGGAGGCCAAGGCAGCTCTGAGTCCCCGGCGGGGGCAGGTGGGGAGAGAGTGTGTGAACTGGGCGACATGCTTGCTTTCTCTGTAAGCTAGATTGGAGCACCGGGAGGGAAGGGTGGAAGAGAGAGGGAGGTTTACGCTGGCAAGTAGACCAAAGCAGAGAAGACACACTGTGCACTGCTCAGAGGCCCCTGCAGAAGCCTGAGGGCTGTGATGCCCTTGCTGTACCGGCGGCTCTTCCTACAGGCAGCTGCAAATGTGTCCCTCATCCTGATCATTCCTTCCAACATTCATTGGCAGCACAGCTGATCCTTGATGAGATCAGGGCCCAGATAACAACCTGGGGAATCTGAGAGAAGTGAAAGTCAGGTGAGAAAACTGATGGGTCATCTCGGGGCAAGGACCGTGCCCAGAGGCAGGAGGAAGAAGGGGTGACAACCTAGCATTTGGGGCAGGGAGAAACCATTCAGTGGATGAAGATGCCAATGTAAGAAAGAAGCAGTGGGGAGCTGTAGATGGAGTTGTGAACTCTATTGATCCACGGGATCTGAATGGGGATGGATGGGTGGAAGCCCGCAAGTTGACCTCGCTCACGTGCTCCTTGTTTGAACCAGTCACTCTGCATGTCAACCTTCCTTCAGCTCTCCACCTGGGAACTGTTTTCAAGATTTAGATCAGACATCATCTTTTTGGTGATGTTTTCTCCTGTTCCAGAGTCAAAATTAATTCCTTCTTCCTCTTTTTTTATTTTTTAATTTTTTGAGTTGAGGTCTCACTCTGTTGCCCAGGCTGGAGGGCAGTGACATGGTCACTGCAGCCTTGACCTTCCAGGCTCAAGCGATCCTCCTGCCTCAGCCTCCCCAAGTGCTGGGATTATAGGCATAGGCCACCGTGCCCAGCCCCTTTTCCTCTTGACATGGATTTATTTATTGCTGTCTTCGTGCCTGTCAGGCATATGCTTGACTTTGTCCTTGCTTTTCCCCTTCTGGAGGGCTCTACCACAGATAGCCTGATGACACACTCTGTTACCTCCTCAGGTATTCTTTCAAGTGCCATCTGCACTACAAAGATACCTCTAAGGTCCTGATTTATCGTTGGAGCCAACACTGTATTTGTCATTTTTCTCCATGTCACTCATCATCATTCTAACATGTTACATGTTAGAGTCCCACACCATGAAGGCAGAGGTGTGTTCTTTACTTCATTTCTAGCAACTGACACCAAGTAGGGGCTCAGTGCATACTGGTTGAATGAATGAATGAACACTGCCTTGCGTTATAATTGCTGGAATAACTGTCTGTCTAGCTCATTAGATGACAAGTCTCCCGTGACAGAAACATGCTGTATCCCCCTCATGTCTCTCACAACTCCCTAAAAAAACTTCATATGTTTTTGTTGTATTGAAGTGAATTGTGCACTGGCTTGGAATCCTTCAGCTTCTCCCGAAGGTGCCAGCTTATTTGCTGACTGCAGGAATGTGCTGTTCTTATTTTATGTTTTCAGCACTGACTCTCTTTGGAATACAATTCAAGGAATTTATGGACATTTAAAAGCCATATTTTGTTCAAGAGGAGATCACGATGAATAATTCCTCCCTTATTTGCGTATTCCAAGTATTTACACTCATCCTGGTCATTTTCATGGAGGAAGGCATGGGACACGCTTCATATTGGATTCTCTGCCTTTCTGGCCGGGCGTTTGCTTCTTCAAATTATAATTGTACAAAAATGATATTTACAGAGTGCCAAAAGTCGTTGTGTTTTTGTGAAGAATTACTTCTGGAGAGAAATTTACTCTTCAATATTTTGCCTTCTCAGTCTCATTCATTTAGAGAACATAATGTATTGGTCTGAAGAACTATTGCCAAAGTATTTTTTTCCTAAATAGATATGTGGATATGACAATATAATGTAACACAGCAATCTTAGTTCAATGACTTTTTGGGTAATGGCAGTGTCCAAAGAAGAAACCTAAGAATTATCTCTTCTTGAATACACTGTTTGGGAAGAACTCTTTTCTCCCTAAATGAAAGCAATTCCCCACATAACCCATTTGCAGTTTCAAAGTAAAAAAGTAGCAGCATGCCGCCTTTAACATGTGGTACTAGAAAATCACATTGCTTATGAGGAAGCCACCTATTTTGTTAGAGTGGTAAGAGAAATGCGCAACTATAGATGTCACAGAGATAAAAGCTTCTGTAGTTCCGGCTTAACAATATTTAGTATGTCATGACTTTAGTGTCAATTACTGAGTTTTGGGCTTGGTTACAGTTGCTCCCTAAAAACTGATAGAGGCTAGGTATGGTGGCTCATGTCTGCAATCACAGCACTCTGGGGGGGTTAGGCGGGAGGACTGCCTGAGTCCAGGAGTTTGAGACCAGCCTGGGCAACATAGCGAGGCCTCCTCTCCACAATAAATCAAAAAAATTAGCCCCGTGTGGTGGTGGGTATCTGTAGTCCCAGCTACCTTGAAGGCTGAGGCAGGAGGATCACCTGAGCCAGAAGTTCAAGGCTGCAGTGAGCTGTGATTGTTTTTAAAAAATTTAAAGAAAAAAACTGATATAGTAAATATCAAATTGGCCATACAAAAGAATGAAACACAAAATAGTGGCAGAAAACAAGAGAACCTTTTTTAGGTAACCATTCAAAAATCCTCCAGTTGTGTTTCTTCTGTAGTCCGAGAGGATTCTCTAAGGAAAGACAATATGCTTTGTCCTGTGGACAAGTCCCCTGTCCCAAGTGCTCACAGGGCAGGGACGGTGGCAAGCCATGCACTCCTCCACTCTGCTACCCTCTTTGTCTGCCTTTCTCATTCCATTCCTTTTTTTCCCATTTTTATTTCCGATTCAGGGGGGTACATATGCATGTCTGTTATATGGACATGTAGTGTTGTGGTAGGGATTGGGCCTAGGTGGCCCATTCTCCAGATAGTAAACACTGTGCCCCATAGGTGATTTCTGAACCCTGGTCCTACCCCTCCTATTCCATTCTTTTATTCCTACTATGTCTCTCCCACTTTTCCCATTTCCCACTCTGAAGTCTCCTTCTGAATGTCTACTGTGTCCTATTGGTGGCACTAGTGACTAGCAGTTCATTGGGTCTTTGAGGTTAAATAAGTTTTTAGTCTTCTTCCCCAAACACATCCACTTATAGCAAGAGCTCCCACTTACTAATTCCCTCTTTTGAGCTAGATGCTGTGTTAATGCTCTACATACCTGGTCTTAAAAGCAAGACTAGCATTTTATAGATTAAAAAATAGAGGCCCAGAGAGTAGGGAGCTTGTCTGAAGTCATATGGTAGTAAGTAGCAGTAATTAAATTAGCACCCACGTTTGATTCCTTATCCTTTTAAATATCTAAATGCACATTCATTCATTCAACAAGTATTACTGAGAATCTACCATGTGCCATGATAGGCTCTTGGTGTTGGGGACACAGAAGAGTCACTGACCTCATAAAGTAAGGGGCACATTCCCTTCAACTATTGAATTGAAATGAAAAAAAAAATTCTCTTTATAAAATGTCTTTTTAAAAATTTCTTTTGTTCTCTAAAAAAGATGACTTGAACAATAATAGACAGAAAAAATGCATTTGTGTTAGTAGGAGTTTGTATGTTATTGCTATTAGAGCAGTTGCTGCTTAAAATGATGAAAGATTGGCTACGTGGGTCAGAGTCTTGATGTCTGAAGAGGCCATGTAAAATGTGAAAGCAGTGGTAAGAGTTAGGAAGAGCTGGATCAGAGAGAGCAGGAACCCACTGGGGGAGTATCTTACATATTCCCTAACTTCTTTCTTGGCATCTCTCAAAATGGCTAGAAATGCCACACTTCACTGTCCTTGGACCTAGCCTATCTGTGTGGCTCTTCTGGTATAAATCCAGAGTAGTAATCTAAGGGAAACATTTCTTCAAGCTATAGCTCTTGGAGTGGAATACAAAGGTAAGAATACCACCAAAGATGGTATAAGGAGTTGCACTGGTCCTTTTGATCTGCTATAACAAAATACCACAGACTGGGTGGCTTATAAGCAACAGAAATGTACTTCTCCCAGTTTTGGAAATGGAAAGTCCAAGATCAAGGCATCAGTAGACTGAGTGTCTGGTAAGGATGTGCTTCACGATTCATAGATGGCATCTTCTCACTGTGTCTTCACATGGAAAGGTCAAGAGCGTGCTCTTAGGCCTCTTTTATAAGAGAACTAATTTCACTCACAAGGGATTCCAAAGGGCACACTTCTTCATATCATCACTCTGGAGACAGGTAGTTCGACACGTAAATGCTAGGGGGACACACACATCTCATCTACAGTACCAGTGCACTCACCAGGAGTGGCCCAGTCAGGGTCACAGAGATGCCTTTGTACTGTCACCCAAATCTTTTCCCCTCTCTTCTTTCAGATGCACCCTCTTCATCTCAGCTGTAGAGAGGAGGCAGCTTTCATTTCCAACTACTACTGAGGTTTGGCGTTCAACAACTAGGCCATCTGGGATGACGAACATCATAGCCTAATGGTAGCCACTCTTGGGCGACTATGGTTGAGGGGATTGAAACAGATGGGAAAAGTGCTTGGAAAAGTCTGTGAAGAGCTCAGAATTGAAAACTCTTCCCAATGATGTGGGGGGGGCAAAGGCAAAAGAGAGACAGAGAGATAGACAGAGAGAGAGAGAGACAGAGAGAGAGAGAGAGAGAGATGGGGAATCAGGGAGGAGATGAAGAAGGCAGAGCAAGCCTCTGGACCATTTCTCTTGGAGCAAGTCAGCATGAGCAGACCCGCTTAGTCCCCCATTCTAGCTTATATGAATGGCACCTGAAATACAGTAGGCATGCTCAATAAACAGACGTTGAACTCAATGATTGAATTCAGAAGAAAGGTGACAACACGATTTCAGCTGTCTATCTAAAGGTTACACACAATTTCCTATTTATACATCTTGGGTTCCTAACTCTGTGCTAGCTTTTGCCTTGTAGAACCTGGGTCTACCACAGAATCTGCACCTAGCTATCCACCGCCATTTACACATCATCTTCAACTCGTCAGGTAGTAAGTAGCATTAACAATAATACTGTCGAGACCAAAGACCACCTGGGTTTTGGTCATACTAGGAGATGGTTGTAATGACAGAATTAGAACCCACATTTAATTTTGTAGTGCAAATCTATCCAAACACCCCGTACATTCATTCACTGAATGCCTACTAAATGTTGGATATTAGGTACCAGAATGGAAACATGGAATAATGTTTCACCTTTCTAGATCTTAGGTGTTTTTTTTTTAATGTGGAGAATGTCTCTTCCCCAGTCTTTCTTGAGCGATGGATACTAACCACAGGTTATGTTAAAGATGACCATAAGTAATGTACAGACATGTCATTAAATATTACTAAACTATCTGTGAAAGAGTTATTGTCTTCAAATTATTTTTAAACCTCCCATTTATTCAAGGGGAAAAGCCTCAGTTTGATGCTGCAATATCTTTTACACCTTTCAAACAATTGCTAGTATGCACTGGCTATCAATTTCAAAAAATGTTGGCAATATTGGACTAGAATTTAATAACGTTATTTTTTATCCACATTTTTATAGTTTTCTTTTTTCTTTCTTTCTTTCTTTTTTTTTTTGAGTTGGAGTCTCATTCTGTCGCCCAGACTGGAGAGCAGTGGCCACTCCCAGCCACCGCAGCCTCACCCTGCTGGGCTCCGGTAATCCTTCCGCCTCAGCCTTCCAAGTAGCTGAAACGACAGGCGCGCACTACCACGCCCGGCTGATTTTTGATTTATTGTAGAGATGAGGTCTCACCAAGTTGACCAGGCAGGTCTCGAACCCGCGGTTTCAGTCAATTCACTCACCTCAGTCTCCCAAGGCACGGGATTACAGGCTGAGCTACTGAACCCGGCTTAGTTTTCTTTAACTTGTGAAAAGTGATACTAGTTTGCCACTTATACTAGTGATGTCCAAATTCATTTAAATTATTAAAGATTAAAAATGATTATTTAAATTATATATTAAATAATTATCAAAATGGTGAGTAGATCTGGCCAAAATCATGCAGGTGGTGTGTGACTGGCTGAAACCTGAGATGCATCAGCTGTTGGAGACTAAGCATAAGCTCTCTGGTCTAGACTCCTTGCTTGTTGCAATGCCCTAGGACCATTTGTAAAACAAATGAAGACTTAGAAAGCGCCAGACATTGCTGACTCCCTTCCACCTTCACTTTGGCTGTGAATCCAACATGGGGCACTGTGCCATGCTCAGGTTTGCCCGAGGGCACGCAGGAGCGCATCTTGGGCAGAGGTGCCCATAAGGAGTGCTGAGAGGGCCGTTCTGAAGTCGAGTCTCCAGGGAGAAGTGTGGCTTTTCTGTAAAAAATGACTGGTTCCTTATCTTCTACATTGAAAGCAGCACGGGGCAGAGATGAGGGTTTTGGAGGCAGGCAGCTCTCTGCATTTACTAGTATGATTTTTTTCTTTTTAGCAAGTTATTTAATTTCTCTCTGCTTCAATTTTCTCATCTCATCAATCCTACAAGGTTGCTATAAGGATTAAATAAGATAGGGTGATGGGCAGTGCCTGGAACAAGTCAAGTACTCAGTAAATAGTGACTATTATTCTTATCCACAGGGGAGCAAGATGGCATTTGGAAAACGAGCCTGTCATATATAATTTTAATATCAAAGGACACATCAGGTTACACAACATCATTAAGATATGCTTATCAACTTTACCACTGGAAACTTGTGACTCCTCCTACCTCCACAACTCCAGCAAATCTCCATTCACCCAGAAAGCAAGCATAGAAACCTGGGTTTATTCTAAATCGGTTCCTTTTTCTTCCTTTCACACAAGGACTGAAATGTAACCACAACATCACCATGGATGGTTAAAAACAGTCCAGTGTATTAACTGAACAATTTTTATCATGGAAATAAAGATGCTAAATTTGTTCTTCAGCATATCAGTACATTGGCAATGAAGAAGTTATTTTTCAGATCTCAAAATTCCATGTAATATTTATAGTCTCTGAATATATTTAAAGCTAGCATGTCAGGGATAAGAAGTTACATAAGGGGAGAGATACATATGCTATCTGTGCGTTGTGGGTATGTCCTTTGAGGCCTTGGTTTGCTGTCTGCAGTGCTGTGAGTCTGTGAGGGAGTGCTAAGTTGCACATCCCTGCTTGTACTGTTTAGCCATAAAGGAAGGTGATCAATTATAAATGTGCCCGAGTCACCCGAGCATGTCAGTTTTGATTTTCATTTTAAATACCAAATGCATAAGACTCCACAGACACATGGCCAAGTGGGCAGAGGCCATGTGGAAAAGAGGCTGGGCAGATGTCTGTCCTGCAGATATGGGTCGGGCCACCGGCAGGCTTGACCACAGCCACTTTGCCATCTTCAAGCTCTGCCTAAGGTGAAAGCTCATGTGTTTTTTTGCAGACAAGCTCTCTATGCCAACAACTGCCAGAATATTTCAATGGCTCTCAGACCCTGATGTTATTTGAATACAACAAATTCTTCCCTACTTTGCTTTCCACCCATGTTTTTTCTTTATTCCCTCTCCCTGGTTTTCTTTAAGATTCACAATTCTTCCTGGTTTGCATATTGTCTCTATCTTCTTTAAGTGTCCAAGTCATGCACCACCCCCTTTTCTCATCCTTAATGTTTAAGCATCTCTGTCTAGTCTTTTCCAGGGTGACACCCTCCCATCTTTGTGTAGAGTTTCCGGAAGAGGGTGTGTATGTGGTACATGCATGGGTAGGGATTGTTCAATGGTAAGAACAATTTTTAAAACTGAAAAAGTCCTGGTTCCCACAAACTCTAAAGTGTGGGATTGGCAAGCCAGTGAGAACCAATGAGAACCTGGAGGAACCTCAGAAGGGAATATTGTCAGCCTTCTTTATCTTTTTCATTTAAAGTCCATTTCACATAAACTGAATATGACCCTGACCAGGCAAAAGCGTGCTGGGAGGGGAGGGTAGCTGGCAGGAATGGGTAGTTACACAGGGCAGGTAGGGACAATACACAACTGGTGAACCAAACAGGATTTAAATGTGACAATCTCTGAGAAATATTTGTACAGATGAGTAATCATATCATCAATAGGTGGGACCGTCTTTTTCCCCTTGCAAGTAAAAAATCACAGGATAATGAATGACATTACACAAAGTATTCTGTATAATAAAATCATTTCTAAGTCTCATGGCTGGGTGTGGTGGCCCATTCCTGCAATTTCAGTGCTTTGGGAGGCTGAGGCAGGAGGATCACTTGAGACCAGGAGTTCAAGACCAGCATGGGGAACACAGTGAAACCCTGTCTTTACCAAAAAAAAAAAAAATTAGCTGGGTGTGGTGGTACACACATGCATCCTAGCTGCTTGGGAGGCTGAGGCAGGAGAAGTGCTTGAGCCCGGGAGTTCAAGTCTGTGGAGCTATGATAATGCCACTGAACTCCAGCCTATGTGACAGAGTCAGACTTTTGTCTCAATAATAATAATAATAATAATTCCATAAAGTTTCAGAAAAGAGTCTAAAATGACAGCACTTAATCAATCTAGTCTTTAAAAGCTCTCTACAAGAAATTTTCCTATATTGAGACTTTCCTGCACATCTATCCATTTATGAGAAGGTCCCCAAAACCCAGATTTTATTTATAAAAAACTGTGTATTTATTCTTACACATTTAAACTTCAGTCACCTTCAAAGTCCTCTCCATTTGATGCAATACACCTATCGAGATACTTTTCCCAATGTTCAAAACAGTTTTTTTTTTTTTTTTTGAGTTGGAGTCTCACTCCGTCGCCCAGACTGAAGTACAGTGGCTGCTCCCGGCCACCGCAGCCTCGACCTGCTGGGCTCCGGCGATCCTTCCGCCTCAGCCTTCCAAGTAACCGGAACTACAGGCATGCACTACCACGCTCGGCTGATTTTTTAATTTATTGTAGAGATGAGGTCTCGCTGCACAGGCGGGTCTCGAACCCGCGGGCTCAGTCAGTCCACTCACCTGTCTCCCAAAGGCGCGGGATTACAGGCTGAGCCACTGAGCCCGGCTCAAAACAGTTTTTGAACTTGTCATCTTGATGTCTTTTAGTGTCTTCTGCCGTTTTTTGTTTCACCTCTTCCACATCGGCAAAATGTTTCCCTTTGAGGACTTTTTTCATTGGGGAAATAAAAAACATCGCTCAGGGTGAGATTGGGTGAATAGGGAGGGTGGGGCATGGGAAGTCATGCTGTTTTTGGTCAAAAACTGCTGAAAAGTCAGCATTGTGTGGGAAGGTGCGATGTTATGGTTGAAGAACCAGTCACCTGTTGGCCACAACTTGGGACGGTTCTTCCACATCGCAGCCTCTCCCAACAATGCTAGCTAGTACATGGATGCCAGTGAGTTTCTGGAACGCTCACCCAGTGGGGGAAGCCTGGACTACAAGGGGCCTGCCTTTCAAAAGATAATTCAATTTTGGGGGTTCTCCCTCATATGGGGATAGGGAATGGTGAGGGAAGACAACTGTATAGAGTGGTGCCACTTCCTCTAGACTGCTACCAAGTAAGAGTCGTCCTCTCACCTCACTCACCAATTCCTGCCTTCATATCACAGGAGATATACTTCCTAATCACATCTACAGGGAAGAGTACTTTGGCTTTTGGTGAAGAGTTCCAGTGATGGACTGCAGCTGCAGAAAAGAGTGTGGTGCCTGAGGGTGAGTCTGATGGGTTAAGTGTGCCAATGTCTCTTTTCCCTTTACTGACTCCAAGTCCTTGTCACTCCTTAAATCTCTCTCATCATCAGTTCATCTCTCTCTTCATCAAGGGATGCAGCACCTGCATGATCAGAGGAGGGACTCTGGAGAGAGTGGCCTGGGTGGTGTTTGTGGATAGACAATGAGAAGCCAAAACAGTCAGGTTAAGTGGGAAGGAAGAAGCATGTGGGGCGGGCAGTCCAAGGGCACCAAAACAGCAGACACAGTAGATGCAGAAGTGGAGACCGAGTTGTCGCTGGCTGGGGACTTGCACAGGAGAGGGAGTGTGCCCGTGAGTGGGCCCTGGGAAGGTGCTGTATATTATTTGTGCTGCCGCCACGCCACGCACTCTGCTTTGGGAGGATCATTTCGGACAACAATGTTGCACCTACCACAGTCGAATTGAAAGTCTTTGTAGAAAGTTGTCTTAATTGAGTTGTTACGATTATGTCTCATCACCTCTAAACCAATGGACAGCTGAAAGGAAAGCACATCTTCCTAATGCTACCAGGAGGAGGGTTGTTTTTGAAACTGACTAACTAAAGGAGTCTACACTCTCATCATTAAAAAAAATAGTCTGATTTGGAAATAAGATTGCCGTTGACATTTCCACTACAACTGAGGAAGAATCAAACATAGGGGCTTCTCTGTAAACTATGGTTCTGCAAGAAGCAGCCTTTGGTAGGAGAGAGATTTATCCTGATGACCAATCACAAAGACAGCAAAGTAGGATATTTAAGATAGAAATCTGTGAGCACTATTAAAAAGGATTGTTTAAAAACAGTAATCAACTTAGTCCCTCCCTTACATAAGGTACTGCTGACTAGCCTAGGTGGACTCAATTCTGAGAGAATCAAATCATTAAGAAAAGTGGAAGTCTGGCCCATAAGACCCAGTGACTATTTGGTCCTTGAACTAAGCCCCAGGAGGAGGGTCTTCTCTCAGTCTCACCTCAGATGTGGCTAAGGAGAGAATGGACAGGAAAGAGCCTCACAGACGAGAAAGTCAAAGTCATGGAGGTCTTTGGCCCACAGCATTTCCCAGGCTCTCAGCAAGGAGATCTGCCTCCTGGAGGGTCCCCAGACCCTGAGCAGCAGGGTGTTATCACTGTGGAGGATCAGGACCTGTTGCATGTCTCCCATTCTCTTTTCTGAAGGGAAGATTCTATTGCACTTCTCTTATTCCCATGTCAACACCGTGTATCAGGACAGTGTGGGTAGAGCCAGACAACTTGACTGTGTATACATCACCAGCATATGGGAGACATCTCTGCTCTTGATGGAAAAGATGGTGCATGATTTTTTGCTGGACACAAAGACCAGGTGGGATTTTGAAAGCACATTGTTATTTGGCCTTCCAGAGGCATGAACTCAGATGGGGACTGCCATGGGCTATTTTGCAGCCTCCCTTGAGCTATGTGTGGCCATATGACTGAATTCTTACTAACAGGATGTGAGCTGAAGTGATGTGTGCAACTTCCTTATAACTTAAAAGAAAGTCCTGACCTTTCATTTCTGCTCCTGCATGGCAGGAGTGCTAGCATGGCAGTGACCAGGCCTCAACCACAAAGATGAAGATGGCTGAAAATCACACAGAAAGCACCTGAGTCTTGGGATAGCTGGATGGAGCAGAGCCATGCTACCAACCAGATGGTTCACTTCAGGTTGTCAGGTCACTGAGGAATAAGCTTCTGTTACAGTCGAGCTTCTACTGCTTTGGATCTCTTTGTTACAGCACATATAGCCTTCTTCATCCCAATGAATAAAATCATGATTTCAGAATGATTTGATGAGAGAAGAAATATAAGCATTGTCTCTAGAGTAATTTGCATTTAAAATTTCAGTTCTAAGTATAATAAAGTCATTTTTCTAGACATAAATTCTTAGGTCAGCAGAAATTTAAAATTTCCTCAAATTTTACGTAAAAATAGTGTAACACACATACACAAAGGCTGAGTTTTCATCAACTACTCAAAAGTAGTCCTGAATGATTTAAAATGTTGACCAAAATTGTGATAATTCACCTTCCAGTATCAAGAAGAGATGGGTTTAAAATATAGTTTCTCTTTGTTGGTTAGATCAGCATATTAGCCAAAATAGAGGTGAGACTATCTATGCAGGAGGATGCTCTGGTACTTGGCTAGTGTCACTTTCAAATACAAGAATGTGAATTCTATTGGGAGTAGGAAACGGTTAATTATGATTTTCTTGGCTATCATTAAACATTCTTATTACTGAAAACTGTCTTTTGATCAATACTGTTGCATAAATAGAATTAATTTAAGGGTGCTTTCAATACAATTAACTACTTTGAGCGTCCCATGGAGTATGTTTTCAACTGTGCCATTATTTGTGCGCACGGTGATACTCACATAGATCTAAATGTCACATAGCCTATGTCCACCCACACAACCATTAACATAGACAATACCATGGAGCCTCACCACACACCTGTAACACACAGTGCAAAAGGACTGGCATCCCATGTTTGACTCCTTAAAGTTTTCTAAGACAGGCAATCTCATAAGCAAACGTATAAAGACTCAGCTGCCCTTTTGACTAAGTACATCCAAATAGGTATTTACTCCCTGTATGGAGAATGGTACACGTGCCCTTTATAGGAACGAGGACCTGGGAAAAGCTGTTTCAATGAGACCTTTAAACAGAGGGCTGGAGGGAAAGGCCCATCTCATTTTCATTCAGGAGAGGTTTTATGGAGGATGTGGGGGTTTGCAGGCTGTTTGGGTGTAGTAGGAGAAGGAAAGGGAATCTGGATTCTGTGGCATACACAAAATATTTTTTAAAAAGATTTGGAGAAGGAGTTAATACCTGGGTATAGAGGATGTATAAAATCAGTAATTACTATAAACCTGCAAGAAAGCACTATCAGGTGTAATCATATTTATTTATTCATTTCAAACATAGAAAAACAGAAGAAACAGTTCAGGTGTTGTATGTGAATTACACTGAAAAACTTATGTTTTAGGTATTTTCAAGACCCAAAGTGTTTTGTGTGTTCTTGAAAGTGGGAATTCTAGTGAATTCCAGTGTAGCTATGAGGATAAACATTCTTAATGTCCCTTCATCTTGCATTTTTACTGTTTTAGAAGCACAAATTAAAAAACTCAGAAAGTACAAATCTCTTGCCCTGTAAATTTAAATGGCCATTTTCCAAGTCATTAGGAAGAAGGTTAATACAGGGAAGATAAAGCACCTAAAATGTTGATGATGAGGTAGAGTACTGACCTGTGTCTTGCACATCGCTCATGGTGGATTCAGGATTTTTTGGCATTGTTTATTTGATCCAGCAGGATCTGACCTCCAAAACAGCCATTTGACACCATGTAATAAAAATCTTTTTTCTATCCAAGTTCTATCGTATGGGCTTTAAGATCAAATGTCAGTGTTCTTTGATCTTTGTTGCCAAGATGTGCCCATTATGTGGAGCAGAATGCAGCAGGTGTTTGATTGTTTATTCGGTAAGAGGGAAGGTGGGCTGGGATTAAATTGTGATGGCATAGCTTTGTTCTGGACTCGCTGACGCTCGCTGAATTTGGAATAATTGTGTAGCTGCAATAGCAATCTCGCTAAGTACAATGGGACACTGAAAGACTTGGCTCGCAAACTAATGTACTGCAGCTACCATCTGCAGCATTGAAACTAATGCCTCTCAGAGAAAAACTCCTCAACGCAACTAGCCATCTCGGTGATTAGCTTTCTGGTCAACGGGATTCCATTGCCTCAATGAACCTGGGCAGTCTCTCTCTGGAAGCCAACAGAAGATGAACAACCATCTGCTTCTGAATAGGCATTTGCCCAGAAGACCCTCACAATCACATTATGTGAAATGTCGAAAATTATATCAACACTTCACAAACTGTAAATTAAAGCAGAAAAACATAGGTTCTTGTGCCAGTGGTTTTTGGTTTGTTTTGACTTGGGGTCTCACTCTCTTGCCCAGGCTGGAGTATAGTGGCACAATCACGACTCATCACAACCTTGACTTCTTAGACTCAGGTAATCCTTTTACCTCAGCCTCCCGGGTAGCTGGGACTATAGACGCATATCACCGTGCCCAGCTAACTTTTTTTTTTTTGGTAGATATAAGGTCTCCCTGTGCTGCTCAGACTGATCTCGAACTCCCGGACTCAATCGATCCTCCTGTCTCAGCATCCAAAATGCTGGGATTATAGATGTGAGCCACCACCCTGGGCTATTCCAGTGTTTTTAAGATCATTCTTTCCCAATTCAGCACGTTCAGCTATATTCTTATCTCCTATTCTCTAGGAGGTTAGGGTAACTGTATTCTGGCAACTTCAAATTATGTTCCTCAACTTATTCAAAATAAACTTTCAGTCTCTATTCTCAGTATTAGCATGTGATTTTCTATCTTTTAAATGGGTTATTCCTTGCGAGTGCACACATTTCACTCAATGCTCTCATTCATGCAGCACACACCACCCCGATCATTCATTAACTATTATTAACACAGCTACAGTCTTTATTTTTGGGTCCAGAATTTTAAGTTTTGGAGGACATGATTTTCCATGAAAATCCAGTTAGAGGTGAAATTTTAGGTAATTAGAAATAAATCTGTGACTACCTGAGTTAAGCATAAACTGGTTTTTTATAAAGGAGGCATTTGAACCTCATAGACAACTCTGCAGATTTACTGTTCTATTCTTTCTTCTCAGAGTTTCATCTTGCAGCCCAGGGAAGTCCAGAGGCTACAGTGAGTTTTGTTGAGAGTTTATCAGGTTAGACACATCAGCACTGGTTTAGCCCTCTGCCTCTGCACACTTCTGTCCTGTGGTCTGGCCTCCTGAAGGTCCATCCCCCTGTGACCTACCCTTGACCAGTCCAGCTCTTTCTCAGTGAGGAGGAACAGAGAAGCTCAGCATAATGCTGCCTTTGCTGCAAGGGGTTCAGCCTGGGCTCTGAGTTGTGACTACGAATCTTCCATCATGACCTGACCGACTGGTTCCCAGTTTTGTTAAATGAATCTGCTTGGGGACCTGCTTGATAATTTCCACACTTTTTATTTTTATGCTAGTCTTGATCTCTCCCTTACCCCTCTTGTTCTTGACTCTGTGAGGAGTGGAAGTCTTTCCTCTGATCTCCAGTCAATGGTTGAGACCCTCTATATCTGCTTGAGTATTCCTAGGTACAGTGTTTAGCTAGTTCATGGGAACAACACTTACAGCTGTGGTGCCTAGGGCAATGCTATGTGGACATGGCTGCTGTTCAGATACTGGGCTCTGTCTGCTGGTATAGACATCCTCAGAGCACCAGCAGCTGGTCTATGTCCTCTTGTATGTTCCATGCTGACAGGGCAGTGCCGGTTCTAAGCCTGAGTCAGTCTTGGCTCAGGATAGCTAACTGAATACTCTTCAGTAATCCCCATAATAGCAATAGGTAGAGGTGGAAGTATTGACATATGACTTGGAATTCTGCTATATTTTCCAACTCTCTAAATAATCTGTTGCTACATCTCCATTGATATACTCTTTTGTCCCCCTACTCACCTGTTTAAAAATTCTGTCTTCTCTCAATGGTAAACTTTGTCTGATGTTCATTTTCATCTTGTTCTCAGCTGGGCACATGCCTTCAGCCATCATGCCATACTGGTGGTGAACTGACATTTGTGTCCTGGACTATCGATAGTATTCTGTATTATCTCATACCAGTGAACTTTCTGTGCTCAGCCAAGCACAACAGCAGTGGCATATAGCACAGCGCATAAGCAATTTTCACCTCTGTTTCTACTGTTTCAAGTTCCTGGGGTCCTTTTTCCTCTTCCCTTTCCCTTCTATCAGAAATCAGGGATTTATAACATCAGCCATAATCACCCAATCAATACCTGCTGCCCCTGTACTCACAACAATTCTGCAGGCTGGGCAGGATCAGACCCATTTTACAGATGAGGAAACTGAGATCCAGAGTGATCAAGGTCATTTTGTCTTCAGCTCTTTGCTGTTCAGGTCCCTTTAAGTGGACAACAGTGAGTGGGAAAAATTTACCTGGGGGCTTAAGAGGGTTGGGCGTGCACAGGATCAGAATGGGGTTCTGTGGGGAACAGGAGGATCACAGGAAGTTTTAGTTCCTGGGTCAGACAATGGGCAGAAGCCAGGCACATCTAGACACTGCAGATTTGGCTCTTGGACTGTGGTCAACTATTGAAGAGGGGTCTTGGGGGTATAGGCAGGGGCCACCTGAGTGATAAGGCTCTGTCTAGAAAGGCTTCTCTTGGGCAGCTCTGACCTTCTGTGGTACAACTACAGAAACCTGTTGTCAGTCGTTGCTGCCTGTCTGTGGGCAGGAGAGGGGAGTGATGCATATTTACTCTTTGATCTTGTTCAATCCTCCAGTTGGCACTAGGTCACAACAAGGCACTAGACAACTGCAAAAGAACCCGGAAGAGGCACAGGCTGGTAAAACTTGGACTGGATGTGTCAAAGCAGTGTTAACCCTCAATGCGACTTACTACGTTAGACTAAAATCCTTGAGCGGCTTGTGCAAGGCCCTCCATCTGACTCAGTCTTTCGCCGCTTCTCTCCTGTCCCCTTGCCCCACCATCTGGTATCCTTGCTGGGGGTGGGTGGGAGTGGGGGGCAGCAAATACCCAGCAAGGTCCTGTCTCGGGCATTCAACATTCAGGATCCTCTTCCTGAGATGCATCTCACCCAGGTGTGGCAAGGTTTGCTCCTATGACTTTGGGCATATATGTCAGCACACCTGAAAAGTTCCCCTGACTGTGCCACATGAAAAGACAGCCTCTCTCCTTCCATCCCCTTTCTTTCCACTTTATGCTGACTTGTCTTCCCCCATTGCCTTGTCACACAGTCAATGCTGTCTGCCTCCAGGTCTCCAACCTCAGTGTCAGCTACAACATCAGCTCCAGGAACACAGGCCACTCGCTGCATTCACTGCTGTTGACCTAGCACAGAGAGGAGAGCCGGTGAGCAGTAGGTGCTTAAGAAGTATTTGTTGAATACATTTATGCTAATTATTTTGTAGAACAATATCTCTTATGCTTAACACCAATGTGTTTAACTCTGCTTATTATACACCATATTTTATGATGATACTAAATTCTGTTAATGACTACTTTATCTTGTGGCATAATAAAATGTCCTCTTCTTCAGCCCCTGTGCCCGTTTTAAGTGACCTGCAGAGATGTAAATAACAGGATATACATAAATGCAAAGGAACAAGGAGAAGAAGAATAAGGATTAAAGGAAAGCTTGGGATAGAATTAGAAGATGCAAATACTCGTCTTCTGCCAATCAAGTCAGTAGATTCCATACAAAACTTGGGAAAAAAGCAACAACAACAAAAAAGACAAGTATACTACTCTTTAGTTCCATGAGGCCACTGTAAATAATATGGTTTGAATTCAGGCCTTGTTAGTTACCAGATGTGTACTTAGGCAAATTACTTAATTTCAGATTCTGACTTTTGCCTTCTGTAAAATGGATATTTTGAGAGTGTTGACCTCACTTGCCCACAAAGCAAAAAAACGCCGTGTGAAGAGGCAGAGTCCATGAAAGGACCTGTTAAATCACTCACCTAAGCAACCATACGTATTTTAAAAAGGAAAATTCCCCAAATGTTATCCTTTCAAATCACTTTTAAACACAAATGTCACATCCTGAATGGGCTTGGGCTCGGTGTGAAATGCAATGATAAACACATCCTACATTTATAGATGGAAATAGAAGCAGTGCTGTCACATGGAGTTTTTACAATCCCTAAACTAATTTGCTATGCTTTTACCTTGGTGCCCCAACAGGAACTGCCTGTAGAAATGAATGAGCTGGTCTAGGTGGACAATACTGTAAATAACAGCCACTAGGAAAAAAAAAATCCTGAGGAAAATTAATTTTCAACGGTAAAACCTAGCAGGGAAACAGAGTTGAGTTTCTCCTGCCTATGATTTATAGCATGTCCCCTCTTAACTCACAATAATGAATCACTGACTTTTTCTCCAAGGAGTCTACTCTCTCTCTGAGACTCTGCATGCATGTGCATGCAAGGACAGGAACTTTCCTTCAGTTTGGAAATCCTCTGTGTTATGCCTCCCAGTCCACCCTCTTCTTTCCAATATCAGTAGAAAATCTCCAAAGGAATTTCTCCAAAGAGAATCTCCCACCCCTCACCCCTGCCCCACCTCATTCCTGTTTCCTCAAAATTCTCAGCTGAGGTTCACCAAAAGGCAAGTTCCTCATTGGATTAGGGCACACCATTAATTTTTTCTAAAGAATATTTTTATGATTCAAAGGCAAATGTCAAATGGTGATGGAAAACTCATGAAGATCAAAAGTGGCATGAATTTTGTGGTTGTGCTAAGTTTAAAAATACATATTCAACAAATAACGAATTGTGTGACCATCTTAAAAACATAGTTATGTAGCGTGCTACTGAGTAGTCACATTTGCCTGGAATTCCATCAGCTCTTGGTTGTGTTTCCATCTGTTCTTTGTACCCTGGTACCTACAGAGTCAATCTCTTTATGGTAAAACTTCCATAAATCTCCTTTTTGACAAATCTGGTGGTTACAGTCCTCAGGAACAAGCATATTCCACATCTGGGCAGTGTCTGGCACTACTGACTATCACTCTCTTTCTTCTAGACCATTTCATGCCAGTGGTCCTCATGGCAACCACACTCTTCACGTTTTCACACCACCTCTGTGGCTGTTTCTTCTCAATGTTTTCTGAGGTTCCTCTTCTTCCACATATATCTTGAAAATGGTTTTTCTTCAGGGTTATGTTTTAGGCCTCTGTCTTCTGACTCAAAGCTCTGCTTAAGTAACTTGCCCCAGGTCCAAGGCTGCAATAATTTGCCATGTTATTTACATCTGCATCAAAGATTTCTCACCAGAACTCACAGCTACTTTTCCAACACTCATGGGTGCTCTGCCTTTAGGTTACAACAGACACTTTGGTCTTAAGATGCCCAGTGGATTGAGTCATCCGTCTTTGGTCTCTCTTCCTTCCATGATCTTCCCTTCCATGAGCACCATGACTGTTCATATAATTGCCCAAGCAAGAATGACAGGTGCCGTCCGAGACGCTTATGTGTGATGTTTTCTCCTTTCTACCAATTCTCATCTTCCTGCTGCTCCTGCTGAGACCTGGACTCAGACCACGTTCCCTGTTGCTCCATCTACTGCCCCTGGACTAGTCTTGCTGTCTCCTGCCTTGCTCTGTCCATGCCATTCTATACTTCGCGCCAATAAGGTTCTTTCTAATATACACATGTGATCAAGACACTCACATGTAAGACCATTTTAATGGCTTCTCTGATAGTAGAACAGTGTTTTCCAGGGACTGGGATGAAGGTGGGGGATGATGGGAAGACATTGGTCAAGGATGCACAGTTTCAGTAAGATGGCAGACATGAGTTGTGAGTGTACTTGCCCAGCATGGTGTCTCGCGTTGATACTAACACATGTTAAAAACATGCTTAGAGAGAAGATCTCAAATGTACTCAACAAAAATAGTAAGTGTATGCCGTGCTAAGTATGTTAATTAATTTGATTTAACCATTGCACAATGTGTACCTATATCAAAACATCACATCGTATACTGTAAATGTATTCAATTTTTGTCAGTCATAAAGTCATTCAGAGGCTTCTAATGACCATCAGGATAAAGCCCAATGTCCAAAAGTCTGGGCTACGAGGCCTTGATGATGGTCTCTTTAGCGTTATCTCCATCTCCCTGACCCATCTCCTTTCCTTCTCCCCACACCCCATCTTCTAAGCTTCGGACTTTCTGGACATCCTTAGGTCCTCTTGTTCTGTTTCTTCTTGACTTTGTACACTGCCTCCCCCTCCCTTTCTTGGTAAACTCCTATGCATCTACCAGGTTCAGATGAGCTGTCACTTCTTCCAGGAAACCTTCCTGGAGTGAAGCACCTCTTCTATGCAAATCATAGTGTCTAGACTCATGCCTGGTTCTATTGCACTATGACTACTTATGGACTTATAAGCCCCAACAGCTGTGAGCCCAGGGCAATGTGTTTGAACAGTTTACGAACTGTTTCTTGCACAGTGGATAGCACATAGTAGGTACTCAGTGAATATTTGTGGCAAAAAATAAAAAAAATTGAGTCAGTCTTACTCTGCTGCCCAGGTTGGAGTACAGTGGTACAATCATTGCTTACTGCAGTCTCTACTTCCTGGGCTCAAGTGATGCTTCTGCCTCAGCCTCATGAGTTGCTGGAACTACATGTCACCACATCTGGCTATCTTTTTTGACTTTTTCATATAGAGATGGGATTGCTTTTTGTTGCCCAGGCTGTACTCAAGTGATCCTTCCACCTCGGATTTTCAAAGTGCTGGGATTATAGATGTGAGCCATTATACCAGATCATATTTGTGGAAAAATCAGTACAGCAAAGAATAAAATCTAGGTGTCAAATTCTAATTTTATAGCATGTCTGTCTATTCATAAACTATGATCAGCAGAATCTTTACTATCTTCAGACAGAGGTTGGAGGAATACCCACCCTAAAACTGGAAAACACAATGACACCACCCAACATTTATTGAGTGTTTACCATGGGTTGACTTTATTTACTATTATTAACACACGCACAGTGCTTCATGTGTGCTATGTCAGTTTATTCTCACAGGGACTGTAAGTTTCTCCACATAATGGATGAAGAAAAAAGGCCAGGGGGAGAGGAATCCTTTGGTCAAAGTAAATTAACAGAGCTGGGGTTCTACGCAATTCTCAGAGCCATGAAAAACTTTCCCCAAGTGAAGTGACACAGGAATGGAAAACCAAACACCGCATATTCTCACTTGTGAGTGGGAGCTAAGCCCAGGGTGTGTAAAGGCACCTAGAATGGTAGAATGGACATTGGAGGCACAGAAGGGGGAGGGCAGGAAGCGGAGAGGGATGAAAAATCCCCTGTTGGGTACAACGTGCACTAGTACAGGGACTGGTACCTTAAAGCCCAGACTTCATCACTCAACAAGGCAGTAGTGTAACCTAAAACCATTTGTACCCCCAAAGCTATTGAAGTAAAGAAAACTGAACAAAAACATTCAAAATGATGACTAAAATGTGTTCAACCAAAGTGCATTGAGGATTTGTTCTTCATAAAATATCACAGGGATGCAGACACCCAATTCTTGCTCTTCTCCAGTGAAAGCCACCAGGAATGTTGGCAAGTGGGCCCACTACGCATTTGCTAGTTATTACCTCTGGCCTGACAAAAATGTTACATGGAAGTGTATGATTAGGCAAACCAGAAAGCTTTCCAGATTGTCTGCATCAGGATATTGTAATTTCATTATTTATCATAAAATGTGAAAGTGCAGGTTCATTGACTGTCAAATCCAGATGCAAATGCAAATGGGGAGATATGATGGATAGTCAAAGAGTGGATTCTCATGATCTGCCTTTTTTGACGTGTATGCCAATGCTTTTCACTATAAACAAGTACTGAATTACAGCGTTCTGGGCCTGATGGAAACCTAGAATTATTTATTCAGTTCTTCCCAGTTATTTTTAAGCCTGAATAACTAGAAACTGTGAGACACAACTAGGTCTCATTAAAACCAGTTGGCCACATATATGGAAGCTGAACCTCTTGTCTATCTTGCAACTCAGTCACTTTATTCTAAGAAAGAGACCCTACAGAGATGCTTTCATATTTCATATATATATATAACTATTTCATATATACATATGAATAAGTGCTCACAGAAGCAATTTTTTTTTTTTTTGCAATAACCCCAAACAACAATCAGCTTCAACAGTAGACTGAGTAAGTAAAATGTGACAGGTTGGGAGCAGTGGCTAATACCTGTATTCCCAGTACTTTGGGAGGCTGAAGTAGGAGGATTGATTGAAACCAGGAGTTCAAAATCAGCCTGGATAACATAGTGAGACCCTCATCTCTACAAAAAAATTTTTAAACATTAGATGGTGTGGTGACACATGCCTGAATACCCAGCTACCCTAGAGGGTTTTCAGGCTGCAGTGCACTCCAGCCTTGGTGACAGAGCAAGACCTTGTCTCTAAAAAATAAATAAATAATAATAATAAATATAAATAAATAAAATATGATATACCAAACAATGAACTGTACCATGTAGAAATGAGAGCAAAGTACAACTACATCCAGCCATGTGGATGAACCTTAGTAAACATTATGCTGAGGAAAAGAAGTTTGATTGTCTTTATACAAGGTTGCTGTAAATTAGGAGAATGGCGACCAGGGCTTGTGTGATGACGGGAAGGGGACATGGGGCATCTGTTGGGTGGCTGATGACTTGTTTTGTGATACAAGTGCTAGCACACAGGTGTGCTTACTTTGTGAAAGTCCAGCAAGCTATATACTTACAATAGTGTACCTTTTTCTGTAAGCATGTTATATGTCAATAAACATTTTACCCCCTCCCAAAAGAAAGTTTGGAACTCACATAGCCCAATACATCATCAAGAAATTTTCAAGCATAATGGGGAACATTTATGAAATGTTTTGAACCTTAATTCTGCTAAAACTAACATTGGCTCCAGTCATATTAATAAAAATAAATAACTCAATATTGAAAACGTTTGCTAAAGAAACAAATGTGTTTGATGAGAAAACAAAAAACAGTATTTCCTTTGACAAGCTCTTGTTGGATTGGGGGGAACAAATGTAAAACTTCAAAATTATTACAGAATTTGCTTACATGCGAAGTCTACACAAGATTCAGAATTTTGTAAACATGTATTACTTAAAAAAAACTATAGGGATAAAAATAATTTTAACAGAAATAAAAAGGTTGAATTTCTAAACTGTTGTTATAGATATGTCTCAATTACACACCATTGTATAATGCCTGGCATATAAGAGGCATTCAAAACACATTTGCTACATAAATGACTATAGTATGTTGGGTACTCTTTAGAACAGGGGTCCCCAATTCCTAGGTCACAGACCGGTACTGGTCCATGACCTGTTAGGAACCAGGCTGTATAGTAGAAGGTAAGCTGTGGGTGAGTCAGTGAAGCTTCATCTGTGTTTACAGCCATTCCCCATCACTCACATTACCGCCTGAGCTCTGCCTACTGTCAGATCAGTGGCCACATTAGATTCTCACAGGAGTGTGAATTCTGTTGTGGACTGTGCATGTGAGGGATCTAGGTTGCAGCTCCTTATGAGAATCTAATGGCTGATGATCTGAGGTGGAGCTGAGGTGATGATGTTAGTGCTGGGGAGTTGCTGCAAATACATTAACATCAGCAGTGAGATCTGACTGCACAGAGAACATAATAAATCAATGGCTTGCTGACTCATATCGAAACACTATCACGGTGTGGCAAGTGAGTTGATGTACTTCAACTGTACAGCTGCATCTGGGGGCAGGTTTTAAGTCAGAATTCAACACTTATTTTAGTCCACGCACGGGCTGCTCATTATTTTGTTTACCACTTCTGTCCACACCTCTTTTTTGTAAATGGTATGTTGTATAATTATTTCATTGTCTATTATAATTTAATAATAACAGCAATAAAGTACACAATAAATGTTATATGCTTGAACCATCCCCAAATCATCCTCCTCTCCCTGGACTGTGGAAAAATTGTCTTCCATGAAATTGGTCCCTGATGCCAAAAAGGTTGGGGACTGCTGCTTTAGAGTACTTCTAATCAATCTTTGTCACTTGGTGGCACATGATTTTTTTTTTTTAATACTTGGCTAAATAGAAAACGACTTAAACTTTATTATTATCTTAGTAGACATACAACAGAGAACAATGACTCTAAAAAACAAGTTTCTATCAAAGTGCCAATTGATATTATTTTTTAGAATACTTCCAAATGACTTATGAAGTCACAAATCATTTAAGATAAAGGAGTTTAATTAACAGAAATCTTGAAAGTCATTAAGTTCTTAGAAAAATGAATGAAAGATTCCCCTCCTCTCACTATTTTTAGAGAAAATATTAAGGCAGAAGTATTATTCTCCTTGGAAGGATCCATATATTAAATTGGTGTCAAGAAAACCATAGAAAATATTAGCTTTCAGGGAAAAACACTTACAATTTATATTTCTTACTTTTCAGTAATATATTCTTACTATGACTTTAAAATCTATCTAAACCACCATTAACATTTTAAAAGAAAGTTCTTCAGTTCTTACCAAACAGAAATAAATACTACCTGACAACAACATTAGGGAACATAAACATAAAATTACCTGTTATTAAAAACTGAGCACACTTTTCTCAAAGAAATATATTACTCAGCTGTAAAATAGTATGTTTGCCATTCACACTAATGTTTCAACATTATGGTTCAATCTTCTAAAAAGCTGACATGGAAAATAATGGTATAATAAACTAATTCATCATAATGTGCACAAGAAACCACTGGAATAAATTGTAATAACCTTTCAAAAACTAGCAGCTTTTAAAAGTATTAATTTCTACTCCAGATAATTGGAAAGGACACCTGGGTGGGCAGGCAATATTTTTTATGGGATTGTTCTGTCAGAAGCTCAGATTGTCTCTGGACTCAGCGATGATCATTTAGCACTAAATGACAGTGAATCTTGCAAATGGGTCTTCCTAGATGGTGGTTGCCATAAATTACCAAACTCCGCTCCCCTCAAGGTCAGTCATATGAGAGGGCAGGTATCAAACGGCCTTCGTGAGACCTGGAGTGGTCCTCGGGTTTCTCCTAAATGGACAATAGTTGTGTTGGCTGCCATAAAATCAACTTAATGGACTGACAACATAAATTACCATCAAACTTTGACAATATTCCTCCTTAGGAAACAGCTGAAGAATGCTTTTATATCAAAGCTGGGGAAAATGGATAACAATATGTTTCGCTCTGTACTGGATCATAAATATTTTTAACAATGCTAAGTGGGGAATGAATTAATATTAGAAGCCATAATATGTTTTACTTGATGCATTAAAAGCAGCATCTAAGTAATGCTAAAATGACACTTGCTTTGTGAAGTAACTGATCTATATATTATGGTAATGTCATTGAGTATGTGCGTGTGTGTGTGCATGTGTGTGTTAAGGAAAAGGTTGTATGTGCTTGGCACTCAATATTTTTAATAAACATGAACAAATAAAAAGCATATTGCTTGTTTTCTAATCTTATTTTTATCTATATAGTTCACTGGACCCATAGAAAAGAGGTTCTGAACTCTCACACTACTTAGGATAAATCATTAATTCACTTTCTCTATGGCTCCATTTTTCAGCTGGACAGTAAGATAATTATTATGTAAAGACATTTTGAGGACAAGGAAATTAATCCTGAGAGGAAGACAAAAAAATTCCCAAATTACTGGAAAATTATATCCATATATTTGTGAAAATAATCTACCCTAGATTTAATCAATTCACAGCTTTTAAAAGTCAGTTTGGTAGAACATATAACAACAGCTAAATCAATAAACAGAAATTTTGAAGGTAAATAAAACATCATTGTTTAGCTGAATTTTCATCTCATTGTGCTGCCATCTGGTAACTGCAATTATTATCACTATTATTCTTATTATGACATAAAGATAAAATTATTCTCTCAGCAATTTTTTATAGTATAATTTATTACCTCCTAAAATGTAGACGTTTCTGTAGATGCTACATTGAATGAAAGCAAGCTCTTTCTTAAATCCAACGGCATCTCAGACCAGGAATATAATATATAATGTCTCACAGTCCCAGCACGCTTTGTAAACTATAAAAGTTCCTCAAGAGGACTTAAAATTGGTGTGCTCTGTGTTTTCCCTTCCCCTGTCTAGTCGTCACTTTCTGCCATGTCCCCCTTTGAGCCATCTCCGACATTTATTTCTTTCCTTCTGTTCCTACTGTCACTTCTGCCCAGAACCTCATCACCTTATACCTGAATTATTGCAGTAGTTTCTGTGCTCCTGTTCTCTTTCCACCAATCCATCCTGCCAAGTCCTGCCAAATGAATCTTTTTTAAAGCCTGATTTTAATTATGTCGCTCCCCTGCTCAAAAAGGTAGTGACTAGGCATCACCTGGGGGCAAAGGCCAGCGTTGTTGGCTAGAGCCGCAGCCTTGGCTGTTGGCCTCACCGCCTGCATCAGGCCTGCTTTCCCCAGCTCCTCTGCACAGTGCACAACAGTACTTGTATTTGCTGCCTGGCCACCTCCACCACACACGCCTGCCCAGTAGGGCTGCCATCCTCTCTGCCCAGCCTGGGGTCTTTCTTCCCACAAGCCTTGTTGACTACTTCAACCTACAGTCTGGGCCCCCAACCATGAAGCTGGGTCACTCTTTTTATTTCACTGTTGTAATATGACTTTGGCTTTTGTTGCTTATTGGTCACCCTATCTTTTCATTTTAATTAATCTGTAAAGCTCTTTGAGAGCGGAGCTTTTGAGTCTTATTTTCTGCTCATGTCCCTAGCATGGAGTTAGGGAAAAAGCTACCATCAGTAGATACTTTCTCAATGAATGACTGCAAAGTGCTGTAGGTTTATCAGGTAATAAACATTATCTTTTAAATTTTTTCACCCAAAATAATTGAAAAGATGTCTTACATGATTGGAGTAAAAACTATTCAGTTGTGTTTATGACTTGTGGTGTTTCAAATCAGCAATTTGCGTAGGGGAGGCAGTTTTTCTGAGTTTAATGAATTTGCTTTCATTTTTACATTCTTAATGAAATTGCTGACTGTGAAATACTAGATGAGAACAAGGGATTCATCACATGAGAATCTGACTTCATGACAAACCTGGGCAGCACACCTGTATGTATTCATTGAACTAATATGATCTGAAAGTTCCTTCCTACCATAAAGCTCAACCATTGTTTAAATAAACTGAAATCATTCCGAGAATAATTTAAAATAAAAAAGATAAGTATGTAGTAGTCTCAAGTCTTTATTTTATCAACCAGACCTATGGTTTAGCATATAATGTTCTGTAATAGAAAGATCATGGATTTTAGAACTGGACAAGACCCATACCTGCAGCTCGGTCCTGCTCCCTACTAGGTGTCCCATCTTGAATCCATCCTTCAATACCTTGAGGCCTAAACTCCTCATAAGGCAAACAGGAATATTAATCTCCAATTAATTTGAAGAACCCGAGATGAGTGAAATCTTTTGATCTGTTTATTAAGATAATGAATTTAGGTCCCCGGGAGTACCTAACTCAGTACCTGGCATGTTCATACATGGGAGCTATTATTACTTTTCTGTCTGAGAACTTTTCTTTTCTGCTCATCACCTCCTGACTTCTCTCAGGGTAAAAGCACACAGGTCAAGGAATCTAAAAGATCTGGGTTTGAATTCTGGTTCTACTATTTACTAGCTTACTAATCTAGTTATTATCCATGAGTCTCAGTTCTCTCAGCTGTATAAGAAGATAATCAAATCTCATTGCAAGCTTGTTCTGAAGACTAAGAGTGATTCATTTTCAAGTATCTAGCCTACAGCAGGGACTCTATGAATAGGAGGAGGTATCATTATAATTCTTATGAGTCTTCTCTCAGATATCCTGCTATGTGTTGAGGAATACGTGCTCATGAACATTTTTAAGTAAAAGATGTATAGTTTGTTTTCCCTATGGTGTTTCACTATCTTGCAGAAAAACATAATTTGGTGTTATAAAAATGATCCTTCTAAATAATATTTGTAGAATGACTTACAGTTTACCAAATGCCTTTTAACTGACGACTGAACCCCAAGTAAGCCATTTGTCGCTATGTGACTGCAGTCATTATTCTTGAAACCCATTCTGCCATCAAGATGCTTAATAATTAACAATAATGATAAACTGCAAGTACTAAGGGGGCTATTAAAAAAATCAAATGTGTTATTGTCACAGGTCTATATTTTTAGAAATACTTGACTGTTGAAATTGGCCAGATGAAATTGAGCAATTGATCATAGATTCTCTGTCTCAGTAGTGGATCTTGGAAGCAGAGGTCTCCTTGAGACAGGCTTTGACAAAAGACATATAAAAGTGGCTTAACTTATTTTTGACTCCTAAAATTCTGTTTAAAGTATCAGCTAAGGTGCCTGTTCTCATTCAGGTTAAAATACAATTCTTAAAAAAATCTAGTAGGTGGTGTCTGAAGTTTATGTAAGAGTAAACAAAAGAATAGAAAGAAATAAATCTAAGTAAATGCACTATGTCGTATGCTGAGATTAATGACTTATTATCTGAACTCAGTAGAAATGCAATTAAGTGCAAAGAAACAGAAAGCACCTCAGAGTTTTATAAGTCTGAGCTGCTTTTACTATCATAATAACTGAAGCATGTGCTTAATAACTCATCAAATACGTTTACTTCCCTTCAGCATCTACAAGGTCAAAACCAGTCATCAGCCACAACCTGAAGAGTCATTAATTTCTCTGAAAAACTGTTCAAGAGATTGTTTCGGGAAGCCACAGGCTGGATCTTACTGAGGCTTCTGGGGAGTTTCAGGGACTCTGGGAGGAGCAAGTGGACTTTAAAACCATGGATGGATGGGAAGAATCACCCCAAATTTCCAAATGAATGTCCTGCCATGAGACTGTTCCTTACACGAGGCATATGGTTCCATATGCAACAGTCCTGATGCCCGATGTCTTGTCTTACATTCAGTTCTTGGTTTAGTGATCATGGTCAACTTACCTACATTTTAAAACATGATATAACACAGGACAAGGGAAACTGCCACTTAGTAACTGAGAAGTGAGCAGCACTAGTACTAGACTCCTAGGGAAATTTCCCAGAATCCCTATGCAGGAATTGTGTTTCTACATCTTTGGTCTTTGTTTCATTATATTGCTTCCACCTCCTTCCCATGGCCTACCAGTGTTTTCAAATCATTTGGGTACTTTTTAACTGCTTCAATGTTTATATTTACCAGGCTTATAAACATAATTTATGTGGATAGCATCTCTGGTCATTTCAAAGCCGTTTTACAAATACAATATTTTGATTGTTATAGCAATGTATGAGGTGAGGAAACTGAGGCATGAGGAAGTTATATGCGGGGGGTCACTTTAAGTTCATATCAAGACAGAGCCCTTGGTGCATGAGTCTAGCTAGGGCTCAGGCCACTCCTATGACTATGACGTCACTTGTTTCGTCTTTGAATTAGACTTGCAATAGACAGTTTTTCTCACTACCTATGTGATTTTTAAATATACTAGTTAAACTTCCTGAATTTGAGTTTCCTTATTTGTAAATGGGAATAACAATGCCTACTGTATAAATGAAATGATGTGTGTCATGAACAAACCCTAAACCAGGCACTGTGATGTACACCTATAATCCCAGCTACCTGAGAAGCTAAGGCGGAAGGATCACCTAAGCCCAGATGCCCCAAACCAGTTTGGGCAATATAGTGAGATCTTGCCTCTAAAAAAATTAAATAAAATTATAAATAAACAAATACAATAAAAAAGAACCTTGAATAAGATTATGTGTTCAAAGCGGTTAGTCTTTCCGATCACATCTCTTGGCGATGCTTCACCTAAAAGTAACTCCTCCCTTGGGTCTACAAAGGTCTCAGAAGGTACTCTGGAATTCAGTGGTGGGCTAAGGGAGCACAGTACACCCTATCAGTAGGGTGGCAAAATTTAATGTGCCCAAGGACTTACCAATCATCTACCACATCCCAGCGAGAGTGCTAAGTACTTAAGATGCCCAAAGAACTAGCAGCGACCAAGGACTTTTGCAAGAGACCAGAACAAGAGCTGGTAATTTCCTAGACAATAAAGAGAGCCAAGAGTTGCTAGAATGTCATGTTTAATGGAGTCCCTTGTAACTTCTCCAAAATAATGTCAAACAGAATAAGACAGCCTGGAAGCAACTTTACATAAATTTTATAGTTCCCTTTTAAATGGTCTATTTTACTAAATCCTAAAGTATTGCTTTTGTAGACAGTCACAGTGTATCCAACCTACACTATCACATGGAGTGAGAGAGGGAAGACAAAATGGCCAGTGTCACAGTGAACAGAGGAGGAGGAGGTTAAAATGGTGCTTGGTGTTATCCCTTGAGTCAGCTGGATAATCAAGTGCCCCAGGGTAGGGATAGCCTTTTGGCATTTTCTCCCTCCTTTTCCTTCAGTGCCTCAGAATGGAAACACCTGCTGAGTTGAATTTCATTCTCTGAGGCAGACCTAACACACACACACAATAGTTATGATCCCACCCATTTGGGTCAGCCTATTAAATAAGTAGTGACATCACATAAAGACATTTCATATGCTAAATACTTTCTAAATTGCCAGACCTAGTAAAATCTCAGAATCCTTTAGTCTAAAACTATCATAAGAGAGAGAAATTCATTTCATTTTTGCCAATAACAACCAGTCACCAGACCCTGTATGTGAGGCAATCAGAAAGGAACAGCCCAGGTTATAGGGTTAGACACATCAGGTCCAATTCTGCCTACTCTAGCATTTTAGGTGGTGACCTGAACTCTCAGGCCCACAGTGGTCCTGTTTAGAGAATGAGTACAGTGCCATCAATTTTATAGCATTATTGAGAAAATTAATTGAGATAAGATATTACTGTATAGAAAGTGACAAGTAGGTGGTAATTTTCAGGTGTTTAATATGTATTAGACATTATTCTAAGTCCTTTTCACTTTCTGGCTAGTTTAATCCCAACAACCCAATGAGATGGATAGCATTATTATTCCTGTTTCAGAGATGAAGAAATTTAGGAATGGAAAGTTTTACAAGAAGCCTTGCCAAGGTCACCAGCTGGCAACTGGCAGAGCAGGAACTCACACTCAAGCGTTGCACTGAGTCCAGGCTCTTCACGCTTTCCTGAACTGCCTCACATGATCTCAGCTGCCCACTACCTGTCTGTGCCCTCACCCCCGGATTCTGGGTTACAAAAACACAGCAGAGACTGTCTTTCCCAGAGACCAACAGTTGTTACACCGAGGACCTAGGAGATATGCACATGTAGATAAAAAGCTATGCATGATAGAACTTGTCAAACATGTGGCAAAGGATAGGTACCTCTGCTCATTCTATACACATCTGGAGAACAAGAAATGATGGGATGGGACATTGGCAAGACTTTTGTGATGGGACTTGACATTATCCTTGGAGAGAAAACAGAACTAAAGTCAGCTGGGAGGATTTGGGAAATTACTTTCAGATAGTGTGGGTGGCAAAGACTATGGGTTTCTGTGCTCAGAGTAAGAATTGTGTCTGAGAGGAGGAATGTTTCTACACAGGAAGGCAAGAGAGCAGGAAGCAGTTTCAAGTCATTCTGTGAAATGTTTTAGAAGCCCAAGAGAGGAGGGAAGCCCTCCTGCTGGAGGCCACCAGGGGTTCCTGAGTGGCTGGTACTGAGGAGACAGCGGGTATGTGGCATGGATGAGAGCGGGGAGTCAGTTGACTGACTGTGAGAGCACATGGAGTCTTCCGCACACATACCTACATTCAGATACTTCCCGAGGACTCCAGCGGCGACTGTCTTGCTGGGGGATAGTCCATGGCCTCTGCTCACTTACTGGCTGTCATGTGGTTTGTCCCCTGCATGTTAGCACCTGGGGGTGGACATAGAGGCAAAGTGATTTTCCAATTAGTCTTTCTGTTGGCTTGATTTTGCTGTTCCTTAGTGGCTGTGGTTAAAGATTGGTTGTGGGCAGAAGTGTACTGCAGGGGATGAGAACATTTCTTTCTGTTTCTTTTTTTCGTGGTACTGCCAGTCCCCTCATTGAACAATGTGTGAACGAGGAGCAGAAATCACATTTGAACTTAGCCCAGAAGTGTGTCATTGATAATTCCCCGTGATCAGAGACAGACTTGTAAATGTACTTTTACATAACACTCAAATAGCTGAGTCTTGCTTCTGCTCTGGCTGCTGAGAATTTTAGGTGATATTGGCTAAAGTTATACCCCTTACAAATTTTATGTGTTGTGTGTCTCCAGACTGACTTTTTGGCAGTCATGTGGTTATCCATATCAATCATTCCTACCTTTTCTACTACTTGAATATATGGAGCAGTTGAATATAGACTCGAGGGAGACTCGAGTCATTCACTAGCTGCAGAACATACGTCTGACTTAAAACTAAAGTGCTATATTGCAGGGATTCAAGAAAGGGAGAGAGGTGGGGGAAATAAAGCACTTCAGTGTCAAGCTCTTAAAAGTAATCTTTAATTACTATTTCAGCCTACTAGTAAGAGTGTATATGACATCTAAATAGGTTGTAGGGACCTTATATGTCATGATCACTCATCTGCATTCAATAGCAGTTGACACAAACATTATTTTGGACCCAAATGGCCCAGATATCTATATTTTACTTGGGTCTATTACCTGTAAATAAATTCTAGGTGCACAACACACACACATATACACAAATCTCTTTCATGAAAAGGAAATACCTTTAAAAGCTATATTAAGACAGGGTAGAAATTCCAGAAGCAAAACCTCAATTTCTCAACCAACTCATCTTCGACAAAGCCTCCACCATCAACCACTGGGGAAAGGAGAACCTATTCAGTAAATGGTGCTGGGAAAACTGGTCGACCACATGCAGAAGATTAAAACAAGACCCCTACCTATCACCATACACAAAAAATCAACTCTAAATGAATCAAAGAGCTAAATGTAAAACCTCAAACCATGAAAACCTTACAAAATTCAGACGACACCCTTATGGAAATTGGAACTGGCAACCAATTCCTGATCAAAACCCCAAGTGACCATGCCATAAGAGATAAAATAGACAAATGGGACCTCATCAAACTGACAAGCTTCTGCAAAGCCAAAGAAACAATTGAGAGAGTGGGAAGAAAGCCCACAGACTGGGAAAAAATATTTGCCAACTGTATTTCTGGCAAACGCGTAACATCTTGGATCTATAAGGAACTCAAACGTGTTGAAAAGAAAAAAACAAGCAACCCCATTTCAAAGTGCACAAAAGATATGAATAGTGTCTTCTAAGAAGAAGACATACGAGCAACCAACAGATAAACGAAAAAATGCTCAGCCTCACTTGTCATCAAAGAAATACAAATTAAAAACACACTGAGATACCACCTAACTCCAGTCAGGATGCCCTTCATCAGTAACTCAAAAAACAACAGATGCTGGAGAGGATGTGGGGAAAAGAGAATGCTTCTACACAGTTGCCAGGAATATAAACTAGTACAACCTCTGTGGAAAACAGTTTGATGATTCCTAAAAGATCTGAAAATCAACCTTCCATATGACCCCACTACTGCCCTACTGGGAATATACCCAGAGAAACTCAAATCACTCAGTGAAAAATATACTGCACACACGTTTATTGCAGCATTATTCACAATAGCAAAATCATGGAACCAACCATGCTGCACACTGAAAGAGGACAGGATTTTTTAAAAAAAGTGGTAAATATACATGATGGAATATTATACAACCATAAAGAAGGACACAATTATAAACTTTGCAGCAACTTGGATAGAATTAGTCTATAATACTTAGTGATCTATCACAGAAACAAAGAACTGAGTATCACATGTTCTCACTCATAAAGTAGACCTTGAACAATTATCATAATTCTATAAGAAAGGGATTGATAGTGGTGGGAAACTGACAGGGGAGGGGGGCCACACCTCATCAACAAGGGTAACTGTATATAAACATTTGTGTATCTAACCCTGAATTGTACCCCACATCTTTAAAATTAAACAAAACAAACCAAAACAAAACAAAAACAGTTCCTGTACCTATTGTCTCTTCTCTGATTAGCAGGCTTTCATAAGTTTTTCCAGTTCTTCCCATTGACTCCTTGTCAACACTTCACCTTACCACCCCAACATTGCCCACATAATTCTAGAGAAATCAGAGAATGAGTTGAAAAACTTCATCCAGTTATTTCAGGACATGACACACGTCAATCATGCTCCCTACTAGGCAGAAAACGGGCTACATTGCTTGGGAGAACATGGTACAACCACAGAGCTGCTGATCTCCAGGTGAAGCAAAATGAAATAAAACTCCAACCTCTCTGCTTTTCAATTTGTTGGATAAGCTGGAATTATTTGCTAAGTTCTCAAATAAACAGAAATCATTATAATTATGAATAATTAAAATGCTAAACTCGAGAGGGCACTCAGCATTCATCACACTGAGAGCTTGTCCCCCAAGGGCAGTGCCTTCAATTAGTTTAGTTTTACAACAGAAGAAAAATGTGACAATCAGTAATTGCAAGGTATTTAGTTCAAGGAAAACACTTACCAACTTGCCTTAAAATCGCCCTCCCTCCGCCAGCAGAGGCGCAGCTCTTAGATTTGTACTGATTTGCACATTGGTACTAATTCTAGAATGTGGGAAAGCGATAGATGACAGGAAAATGCACAGCCTTGGAAGCCATGAGTCGAAGCCCTCCAGCTGCATCAGTTCTTGTAATTGAGTAGCTTGAAGCAGATGAGGGCTCTAACAGCAATGGGTTTCACAAGGGAGTTCCTTTAAAGATACTTCATGAAATGTATTAATATGTTCATTCAGTTAATTTACAAACATTTATTAAGTATCAGAATTTATTCTGAATGGTAGCTACACTGCACTGTAAAAACTAGCTGATTTTTTTAAAAAGTATACAAATTTATATATGCAATTTTTGTGTCTACTCTTACAAATATAAAACTTAGAGTGCATGCAGGGCTCAGTGGCTCAACCTGTAATCCCGAGCCTTTGGGAGGCTGCGGTGAGTGGATTGTCTGAGCCCGCGGGTTCGAGACCCGCCTGGGCAAATTGGCGAGACCTCATCTCTACAATAAATCAAAAATGAACCGGGTGTAGTGGTGCACACCTGTAGTTCCAGCTACTTGGAAGGCTGAGGTGGAAGGATCGCCGGAGCCCAGTAGGCAAGGCTGCGGTGGCCAGGAGCGGCCACTGCACTCCAGTCTGGGTGACAGAGTGAGACTCCAACTCAAAAAAAAAAAAAAAAAAAAAAAATTTAGAGTGCAGATATATTCATAATTCATGAAATGAAGCTTTTTTGGAGAATTAATTCTCATTACTCTTGAGGCTGTAATAGAATTTTTAAAAATTAAGTCACAAAAGTGTTTAGATTTTTACTCTTGCCTCCTCTGTAAAAAAATGTATAGATGTACATATAAATTTTACAAAATATGTCCATTTTGCTTTGCATTAATAAATGCTAATTCAGTTACTGGGGTTTTTCTTAGGTGTTTGTAGAGGTGGATTAGCAAATACAGTTTTGGATATAAGAAAATATAGTAAAACAGATTTCTTTGCTCTGATTCAGCATCAAATTGACAAACATGACCCGAGAAAAGGTTATCTTTTACTAGCTGCCACGTCAAGGAGGTACATCTGGTCTTTCATTTAGGTAGAGGAAAGAACTCATTCAAAATGTGGTACAAGTCGTTTCAGAATGATAAATCTCAAGTTTCCAATTCCACTCTTAATGATTAGTTGCCCAAGCCTTGTAGTTAATTAAAATGGTTATTTTAAGTGCTTATATTTAATTTAAACAAAATTAGCTAAAGTTTAATGTTAATGCCTCATCCATTTTGAAATTAATTAATTTATAAACTAGCTGAAAAAGTGTTGTAAAAATTTAATATTAAAATATATCAGCTGGGCTCGGTGGCTCAGCCTGTAATGCCAGCACTTTGGGAGGCCGAGGTGAATGGATTGCCTGAGCCCGCGGGTTCGAGACCCACCCGGGCAACTTGGCAAGACCTCGTCTCAACAATAAATCAAAAATTAGCTGGGCGCAATAGCGCGCACCTGTAGTTCCATCTACTTGGAAGGCTGAAGTGGAAGGATCGCCGGAGCCCAGGAGGTCGAGGCTGTGGTGGCCATGAGCGTGCCACTGCACTCCAGTCTGGGTGACAGAGTGAGAGTCTGATATATTTTAATATTAAATTTTTACAACACTTTTCCAGCTAGTTTATAAATTTATAAACTGTAGGGTCTCAGGCATGGCTAATGTGTAGCAAAATCAAATGTTGATAGTCCTTGACATTTCCTTTGCACATAGGATACATACTTTAACCTTCCAGCCAATAATAGGCCATAGCTAAAGATATGCTTGTTTAAACTTTAAAGGGATGCAAATTTTAGAAATTAATTTCAGCCTTGATACGCTTTGGAAGAACTGCTGGTTTTAGAAAATGATTTATAAGAGTGTAAAAATCAAGGTAATAAGATTTCTCATGAGTCCATCCAATAAATATAACCAGAAAGTGTTTTCAAGGAAAAGTCCTGATTGTAACTTGCATTTAAATGAACAGCCTGGTCTAAATACATGGAAACTAAGAGAGAGTGGGTAGTGTGCAGGGCAGTTTTCCTGGTCTACAGAATCTAAGGATACTCTAAAACATTCCAGCTATCTGGAAGGAGTTTCCTGGTGTAGTGAGAAACTATATCCATGACATGTGCTTGGCGAGCAGAACTACTAAGCTGTGCATACCTGTCTATTAATGATGCTTGACCCCATTTGTTAGGCACTGGATATATTTGAGCACTGAACAAAATACTTAGTGAATGGCATTAGTCCCATTTTTCAGGTAGATGAAGTGAGGCTCGGGGAGGGAAGGCACACATAATTAGTATGCATAAGTTGTAAGTGATGGAAGTAGGACAAAGCCTCTGTGCACAGCTCTGTGCCTCACTGTCCTCTGCTCCTATCCCGGAGAGTCGGAAAAGGCATTCTCCACTGTGAGATGCTTCTTCTCTTGCAGTTGTCACCTCCCTCTCCTCCTCCATCTCTACCACAATCACAAACACAACAAAATAGTTCTTCTTTTCAATGATAGTGTGAGTTAGTTAAAAGGCGAAGGTTACACATTTGACGTGACTATGAATCACTAAAATCTGCTGCTCCAAACTTTGTATTCTGGCATGCCAATTTATGCAGAGCTTCCTGATATGTTATTAGAGTTTGAGCTTTCCATCCAGTGAGACTCTGTAGTTGGGGGAAATTTGTTCCTCCTATTCTCTGCCAAGAACTCACACTCATGCACACTCCCACCTCCAACACCACCAATACCCCCAGGGCATTTTAACTGTGAGCAGGCAACACATCAAGTAAAGTTGTGCAGAATATTTCTGTCGCGTTCACATTAGTGCTGTTAGGTGGCATTCCAGGATGCCTTTAAGGTATGCATAGCTCAAGGAGCTCAACTGCCATCTGTTTCTGTTTCTTCCAGTCATTCTCCCTGGTTTCCAAACAAGAACGATGTCACCACTCAAGAGCTAGACCTAGGTGCGTTCTCTGCAAATCATGTCAGTAATAAACACAGATAATCCTTCCTGTTTAGATAAGACAATGGTAGACATGATCAAAGCCAACTGTCCACTGATTTTCGGTGTAACATTTCAACTATCAGCCATTATCTCACTGGAACCATTGCAAAACAATTGTTAACGGACCGTTTGAGGAACAAGAAGAGGTAGACACAGGCAAGTCTGCTTTGTTAATCTTGCTGAGGCCTTTAAACACCATCTGGTTTCCCGTTCTTTTCTGGCTATTGTCTTCCCCTAGGCTAAAAGATTTTTAAATGACTGGGGGTGGTGGGGGGGCGACTTTGAGAAACTAGTTTGAGATTTTAATTCTGTATTTCATCTGCCAGCCAGTGAAATGCAGTTCCCCGCAGCAAGTGTTCCTAATAGATAAGAGAATTGTTGCTTCACATATAATTATGCTGAGTCTGACGGTAGACATAACCAAACGTATCATCATCATGCTATTTTAGAGGTGCTACCAAGTCTGAAAAGAATCCATTTTGAGGAGGGGCAGAGCTACTTTTATTTGACTTCAAGCCAGGGTTCTCATGGAATGAAACTGATAATTCTTTTGGGAGAACAATTTTTGGAATACAAAAAGAGTATTAAAGGGTAAATGAAACTAACTGTTGTGGCTGGCAGTAAGTGCAGGCACTCTGTGTTCTTTTGTGTTTGCTTTGAAATGTTAAACAGGTCGGGTTCTTTTAAAAAGAAAACATTTTATTCAAAACATTTTCCCATGAAAGCCCTCTTTGACAAAATGTCATATTTTGATATATTAGTACAAGTCTTCCCACATTTTATATTCAGAAAAAGGCAAGCAATGTTTTTAACAACTTTTGACGAGCATGGGGAATTACAGTACCATGGAATCAACTGTTTGAATGTGATCCTATATTCTATTTTATGTTTTTGACTATGTATTTCTTTATGGCAGGCCACACCATATTTAATTATGTCAACTTATGGTTAAGAAAAGTACAGGGAAATTAAAGATGAGTAATTAGAAGAGGTAAACAATTTATCAATAAAATATTTTTAGCCTGGGCAACAAAGCAAGATCTCATCTTTACAGAAAAAAATTTTAGAAATTAGCAGGACACAGTGACATGGACCTCTAATCCTAGCCACTCAGGAGAGTAAGGATAACTTGAGCCCAAGAATTCAAGGCTGAAGTGAACTATGATTGCACCACTGCACTCCAGCCTGGGCAACAGAGTGAGACCTTGTTTTTAAGCATAAATAAATAAATAAACAAATAATAACATATTTTTAAGTAAATAATTTTGAAATTTGTTGAGCAAGAGAGCTACTGATATAGCACTAAGTGAATTACAAGTTAGTAGTAGGAGATAAGTCAAAGAAATTTTTAATAAACTAGCCAAGGAATCTCAAAAAATTCAGCTGCCTCCTAATTAAACTTAAGTTACCAAATTATAGATTTTAAAATCCTATTTGGTATTTACTGGCAATTAAGGCTGTGCCCACTGGAGACCTCCCTTGGACACCTACAGGCACTGTAAGTCAACACTCATGAGGCCTACCTGGCTCCTTCAGGCTTCCCTACCCTCTGAGACCCTGCATGATGGGGTCCTGGAAGCTACAGGGCTTCATCTTCTTCCTCTGCACCCCACCCTCACGCATTCGTTCATCCAGAACTTCTTTCAGTCCCTCGGTATATCGGGTTCTTGCTCTTCCGCTTAGATCACTAGTCCCATCAGCCTGGCAAGTTCTTCCTCTTCTTTTTGATCTCAGCATGGATGTCACTTTTCTTGGGAAGATTCCTCTAGCAATTCTGTCTCTACCTGTCCTGCCTCTAGATCCTTAGACCCTCTATTCTCTTCAAAGTCCTCATCATAGAGTGTGTCAGTCCATTCTTCCTCACTGTCAAAGAATACCTGAAGGTGACTCCTTTGTAAAGAAAAGAGGGCTATTCAGCCCCTGGCTCTGCATTGCGCTGATGTCTGCTGGGCTTCTGGAGAGGCCTCAGGAAGCATCACTGGTGGCAGAAGGTAAGAGGAGCAGGCCTGTCCCTTGGCAGGAAGGGAGACAAGAGAGGGGAGGTGCAGGCTCTTTTAAACAACCAGCACTCATGCAAACAGAGCAAGACCTCACACATCACCTCAGGGATGATACCAAGTCATTCACAAGGGATCCTGCTCCAAGACCCAAGCACCTCCCACTGGGCCCCACTCTAACATTCGGGTCACATTTCAACATGAGATTTGGACCAAACATCTGAACTGTGCCATAGAGCGATGTGATTGTCTCTTTATTCATTTGTATCTCCAACAGACTGCAAGAGGCATGAGTGCTTAGACCAAGTCTACCTTGCTTATTGTTAAATGCATTCTGCTAAGACTAGAGCTTAGAATACTCTAGATGCTCTCACTTTGTTTAAAAAATTAATACATTGTTTAAGTGGGAAGCTTATATGTGACCAATGTCGCCCCCCGCACTCCCATAGTAAAAATGCAAACTGTTAAATATAACCACGTTTTAAAAATAACTTATTTGAGTTGGTTAACATTAACATCGCCATTTGGTTATTTCATTTAGCAGGAACAACAAGCTTCACATTTTGGTTTAAGAGCTTTCTCATACCACCTATCTCTATAAAGAAAAGTGCAAGGGAGATAATCAGAGCATTGAAGGATGCTGAACTCTGGAATGCCATGCTTAGACTTGAGTTTAAGATGCAGATTTCTAATAGTAACTGCAAGAGTGGATTGAAAGGACAGGGAGGAATTACGGAGACCAATGCATAACACCTGAAGCAGCTGAAGACCTTGCTTCATATTGCTGGCTCATGATAGTCTGAGTACTTTTAAGGAGACCCTATGGGTGGAATCAGAGAACACCAGAAGGTGGTACCCATCGGCGTGCTGGGGAAATGGAACTGGAGAGTGGGGCTGCTTAAGAATGTTGTTATTAGAGGATGAAGAGCCATCATAATCAATATACTCTTGAAAGGCCTTCAATCTAATGAAGTGGCTGTGGATAACTAAATTATGATGACGACAAATTCAGGGAATTGGCTCCGGGTTCTTTGCATCCGAAATTCAAAGAAGTAATCAAAGCGAAATTGCATTAGCTGACCTCCTCAGACCACCTCTGAAATAAAGGAGGCATTTATTAAGAATACTCAAAATAACAGCACCACATAACAGCTTCTGTATTTCACAAATGTCTTTGGCCAAGTGGGGAGGAGCGGCAGAGGAGGGCTCAGGGGAGCGGGAGGGAGCTACTTGCACAGAGATACATGGAACTCTTATTTTTAAAATTGCCACAGCAGTATTTTCTTAAGTCAAAATTAAAAATACGATGAGCTTACAGAATGTTATCCTCCACAGCAAAAGTCATATAAAAACGATTTTTATTTCCCCATAAAATACTTAGCACAGCTGCTACTGGTTTTACAGATTAGTGCTAGCTCTGATGGGCCATTCCATAGAAAAGAGATTCTTTCTCTATTTTCTCATCTTCAGCTTTCAGTATTCCTTTGTCTCTTTGGTATACTTATTTCTTATTTTGGAATATATTGAAATATTTCCCTAGGAACACACATGGAACTGTTCCCACTGACTCTCCTCTGGGCTTCCTGAGATCATCTTTTGATGGGTAGCGGAAACATCTTCAAGGACAATCATAATGATGAATAAGTTAAAGCACAGTGGATACAGTCTCCATCAAAGAAATAGATTTGTTTTCCAGAACTGTATTTTCATCTCGAGAACCATTCTTTCCACCTCATGCCTTTCTAAAACACTTCTTTATAGCAATCCTCATTTCAAAAGGGTACTTCCAATTGCTTCTGAGGAATTTAACTTCTCCACACTCTTTTCTGGCAATGTCGTTTTTCTCAGATCAGCAAAAACAATGTGAAAACACCTGTCACGGTAATTTCAAATATCTATCATCTACCAAATTATCCATAAATGATCCATGGTTGCAAGGCAATCCTTGAATAAAGGACTTTCTCAAGAAAGACAAATGCTGTGGAAAACAGAAACGTATACCTTGTAAGAAGAAGACATGTTTGTATCATTTGCAGAAACGTATAGTTTTTCTTTTCACCTTTAATCAGAACCAAGTTAACGGTTTTGAAAGAACTAATCTTGTTTTTTATTCACACCGAACATGATATATACATGCACATCTATCTGGAGGTATAGACATCACTCAACCCAACTCCACAGGGCTGCAACTGGAATAGGGGTCTGATTGGCCACAAAGAATTCACTGAATGCCTACCTGGGGTCAATCATTTTTTTAAAAGTCTACCCCCTCACTCCACGTCACACTCTAAAAAACAATGAAAGGCGTACTTGTTGAACATACGCAGTATAGTTGCCCTGTAAAGCAGAAGGAAAGGCGCTGGGGTATAAATCTATTCTGTTTCTTGTGTGCTACACACCAGTTCTTTTCCATGGTCTTGACTTTGATGCTGTCACTCTCAGAACCAGCCTGCTCCCCAAGTGACTCTCTGGTGCAGCCAGGGCTGGGAATCTTGCCCTGACGCTTTCTCCAGCTCTGCAGTGTAGCAGCCAGCTCCCTACCCACCTCCCGCTTTCAGTCATCTGTGCAACCAGTGTTTCTTCATAGCCTCAGTCGCTGAAAGATTTGACAGGTGGTTTGTATTTTCCTGTTCCTCAGAACCATAATGCAATTCTATTGAATCTGAAGTAGCATACATTTTAACATCTAGATTCAAGGAAGCAAGTATGTATCAAAATAATGGTTTATATTCATGATCCACAAAAATAACACTTGGAATAGCTCAACCTTTGAACACAGGGTTACCATTTAATAGGAAATAATATGATACAGAAAACAGTGGAAACATCTATCCTTAGATCTACACCTTTTCCGCTTTTAAATTCTGTGTTTCAGACTTAAACCTATGGGAACATAATGCCACAGTGTTATAATCGTGCAAGTGTTCCTACAGGTTTGACATTTGTAAAGTGTGTATGTAATATTCAGATGGGTCTCAGATGAACCTACCCATCCTGCGGCTGCTAATGCAAAGCATTGTGCCACATCCAGGCCTCAAAAGGCAGTAAAGAACACTCTTAAATGTGCCTTATTTCCAAGCTATGGTGGCACGTTATAACACTCTTTGTCAGCACTTTATTGGTTTCACGAGAATAAAAACAAAAACTGAGGTCTTTACTCTGAAATCTGTTCCTAGAATTTATCTTACTAACAAAGGACCTAGTCCTGAGAGAGGTGTTCCAGTTATAAAAGAAGAAATTTCTTTATGTAAGAGTTTGCTTGCAATTTGGAAGGTTATATTTATTTGACACTTTACATTTATAAATGTGCATTAAAAGCAACAAACTCTGTAAAATCATACTTTTGCCATGATCCATATGTTAAATCTAAAAGAAGGAAATTTACGGAATTAAGAATACTCTTCTGAACCGGGCTCTGTGGCTCAGCCTGTAATCCCGCACTTTGGGAGGCTGAGGTGAGTGGATTGTCTGAGCCTGCGGGTTTGAGACCTGCCTGG